>NC_056746.1:1226630221-1226737721 GCF_019279795.1 Protopterus annectens | reverse complement strand
ACATAATTAATTAGTAAATAAACTACAATTAAAGAACATTCACTCAATTGAATTAAATTAATTAAACACATTAAAATACTGCACTCTATAAAATTACAGTACCATCTCATTTTGTACAGATACTTGGTTAATTTAAAGGTTATAACCAATGAGCAAAAAACAAAAACATACTTATCTGCACTTGTTAACCTTATCTATATTATATTATGTAAAATTAGTGTCTAAAAAATCTATATTAATAAAATTAAACCAAACTGGCTCTATATTTCAATTGAGGTTTTAATGAAATGAACTCATTAAGACCAGGGTGCCTCGTGGCATTTAACCTAATCTGCCACTCCATTTCAAGCATAGCTACCCTGTTTTTACTATCGCATTTCATGTTTGATTTAACTCTATCAACAATGAAAAATAGGAATTTATTAAAACTAAAACATGTCTTGGTGTGCAAGTAAAGTGCATTGTGTTCATCCTTCCTCCTAATCGAACTATTGTGTTCACTGATTCTTTCTTTTAAACATCGTGTAGTCATGCCTACATAAAAAGCTTCACATGACATACACGAGGCAATGTACACACAATTCTTGGTGTTACAACTACACACCCCAGGACATGCAATTGTACGTTTATAACCTGTCACACAAATATAAGCCCCTTCTGCAATAAACCTACATCCCTTACAAGCACCACATTTACTCATACGGGACCTTGTGTACCCCGCATTCTCCTTTTCTAGCATGTTTTTTAAATTTCTACCTCTACCATAAACAATAGATGGAACCCTACCCAAAATCATGTTGGCGTCCCTGCTCAAAAAATATTCCCAGATGTTCCTAAGACTTATACTAAGCTCAAGTGCGTTTTCATTAAATTTGAGTATAAACTTCGGTCCTTCCATTCCTGTATTTTTATCATTACCCAAACTACCCAAAGTTACCTGATGTCCAGTGTCATTCAAAATAGGGGTATATTTATTCTTTCTCTTTTTGTAAATTTCTTTCTTGATACTAAGCAACAATCTTAACAGATATCCCCTTTCCAAGAACATCCCTATTAAATTGTACATTTCTTTTTTGAAAAATTCATCATTGCTGATTAGTCTAGACATACGGACCATCTGGCCCTTGACCACACCTTTCCTCTGATGTGTAAAGGGTGACAGCTTGTATAATGTAACAACGAGTTGGAATAGCTTGGCTTTCTAAAAATGGTACTAACTAAACCATCATCAAGTTTAGATATAGTAATATCTAGATAGTTTGCAGTTGTCAAACTCCATGTATGAGTAAACTTAAGAAATTTAGTAGTACTGTTGATGTAAGATATACATTCAGCTACACTCTCCTCATCACCCTTCCATAGAATGAGTAGATCATCTAAGAATCTACTATACAACAAAATGTTGTCTTTTAATCTTGATTGAAAAATGTACAACCTTTCCCATGCCAATAGCACTAGGTTGCCGTATACAGGGGCACAACGAGCACCCATCGCCACACCAGTGACCTGTTGATATAATTCTCCCTCAAATTGTATAAAATTGCTGGTCAAGATGAGTTCCATAAAATCATGGCAGATCTCTAACCTTCCACTGTCAGAACTGGAACTAGTGAATAAACTACTATAAAACAATTCCAAACCTTCTTTGTGGGGAATCACAGAGAAAAGGTTAATCACATCAATCGTTAAAAAACCAAATGTACTACTATTCCTCATATTGTGAATTCCCCTCAGTCTTTCTAAACAGTGCCAGGAATCTTTAAGAATATGTACTGCATCATATAATGCTTTTTTACAAAAGTGGTCCACAAATGCTGCTAATGTCTCTGTTTTTGACCCCTTAGCCGATACTATGGGCCTAAATTGGAGATGTTCTGTTCCCTTATGCACCTTAGGTATACCAAAGAACCTAGGCATTTTGGGAAACTTGAGTGTGAGATATTCAAATTCACTCTCATTAATC
The DNA here is from genome assembly GCF_019279795.1 of Protopterus annectens. Classification (NCBI taxonomy): domain Eukaryota; kingdom Metazoa; phylum Chordata; order Ceratodontiformes; family Protopteridae; genus Protopterus; species Protopterus annectens. The sequence continues at coordinate 1,226,735,758 of NC_056746.1, read as the reverse complement.
ATCCCCTGGTACAGTGCATCTAATAAGTACAAATCGATCTTTGCATATGTTTCACCTCATTAACAGAAACCCTAGCATATGTAGTATCATCATCCAAAAGTTCCATCATATGACTACTATAGTCTATCCTATTCATGATGGCCATGCCACCTCCTTTGTCAGGTGTCATGCATCTATACTGATTAGTTGTTACTAATTCATGTAGAACCATTCTCTCCTCTACAGATAAATTGTCCTCCACATGTGACTTTTGTGAACAAATTCTTCTAAAGTCATATTCAACTAACTGTTCAAATGCATTAATCTCTGCATTAGGGGGGGGCACAAACGTACTCTTTCTTTTCAACACTGTTGAGCCTGAATGAACATCTAATGTTACCACCCCTGGTCCAAGGGTCGAAAAGTACAACTGAAGATTCAATTTCCTTGTATAAAGTTTTAAATTAATTAAAACTTGAGCAATATCCAACCTGAAATTCGGTACAAAATTAATACCTTTACTGAAAAGTTCAAAATGCGTTTCACTAATAACCATCTCAGCATAATTGTAAATTGCGAAACCCTTGCTTCTTATAACTTCATGTCTCATAACTGGCATCATGTCATAAGGTTCTTCACTAACCATTTCCATGCATGCCTTGTTGACATTTTCCACACCATCTTCTGTTGAAATATTCTCAACCACACTATTAACAAAACTTAAATTATTACCATAATTTAATTTAGTGAATGTTCTTTAATTGTAGTTTATTTACTAATTAATTATGTTAATGTGAGTAGGTAAGGTAGTGGGTATTTATGGGATGTGTTTGTATTTGTGCTTTACGACTCTGAAGAAATGTGGTAATGAGAAATCAAGCTGGATGCATGTCTTTGTCAGTAGAAGATTTTGGAATGAATTATAACAGGAAACGCCTTCTACTAGTGACATTAGAAAACTGAGGCAGGTTTTCAGTCATCCAGAGTGGGAGGTTTAATGAGGAGCAACCAAAGAAAACATTTATGGCTACTGAGACAAATTACCAGAGTATGTGACAGCTACTTTATTTAGTTATCCAAGTTCACACACCTACATGCTTCCATACATCAGCTGATGTTGAAAATTGTTTCATTCTTATTATTATATTTCGTGATGTTATGAACCATTCAGTTAGTTCACATAAAGTAAAAGGCACCCTAACAAGTAGGCTGTATAAATATTTGAATTCAATTGTCAACATTACTCATAACTCATAAAATGCTTAATACTGTACTGTGATCAATTTCTCACATTTGTGACACACAGAAAAGAAATGTCTGCTTCCATTATTTGCCATTAATGATTCTTAGTGTATATTCTCTGATTTGTTTGTGAGTGTGTGTGTTTGTGTGTATATGAACATTGAGACTGGTGTGTGTGCTCGAGCGAGCAAGCGCGAGCGTACGTGTTTATGCATTTACTGGCAATAATAGCATATAAGCAGGGGGTAAACATTGTTTGACATACATATACTAATTCAGATTCATTCAAAAGATTGATACCTTACCTTCAAGCTTCATGTTTCAAAGGATATCTCAAGTCACACTTTGTTTCGTAAATAGAATCTTTCATTTTCACAGTAATGCCTAGCAAAATAAAATTGGATACATGCACAAAACTTGAGATTAAATTTATCTTTACTTTTGTTTCATAACATCCATACTTTGTTTAAACACCACATTTCATAATGCAACATCACAGGCTGCTATATCCACTCAAGAATGCCATATTCTTTTGAAAACAGCAGGGCGTTACCGATTAACAATAGATGCCATCTTCTTTGTGACCATAAGTCTATTAATCAAACTGATTAATTTACATAACATTGATTTAATAGAAATACTGCCAGATCTTCAGCTTTACTTTAACTAACACACATCTTCTACTCTGTAAGGATTACTCTTCCTGGGAAAACAGTGCATTAGAAAACATTTTTTTTTACATGGGCATCAAAGCAAATTAATTGAAAGTTTCGGATACAATGAAGTGTCCTGCTGATTAGTATCAGTAAAGCTTTAGTCATGACCGAGCTGGGAAAGATGTGCAGCAGGTAAGGGTGATAAAGGATAATGAGAGAAACATACACAGAAGTGAGGAGAGTGTGTCAAGCAGATGGAAAGAGAACTTTCAGCGGCTGATGAATGAAAAGAATGAGAAAGAGAAGGTTGGATCATGTTGGGATGGTGAATCAGGAAGTCCAACAGATTAAAGAGGAGGAAATAAGGACAGCTATGAAGAGGACGAAGAATGAAGGCTGTTGGTCCAGATGACATACTTGTAGATGCATGGAGGTGTTTAAGAGAGATGGCAATGGAGATTTTAACAAGATTATAAAATGAAATCTTGGAAAGTGACAGGATGGCTGAGGAGTGAAGAAGTGTTTTGGTGCTGATTTTTAAGAATAAGGATGATGTGCAGAGCTGTAGTAACTACAGAGGGAAAACACTGATCAGCCACAGCATGAGGTTATGAGAAAGAGTAGTGGAAGCTAGGTTAAGAAGGGAGGTGATGATTAGTGAGTAGCAGTAAGGTTTCATGCCTGAAAAGAGCACTACATATGCAATGTTTGCTCTGAGGGAGTTGATGGAGAAGTATAGAGAAGGTCAGAAGGAGCTGCATTGTGTCTTTGTGGACTTAGAAAAAACATATGTCAAGGTGTCTAGAGAGGAGTTGTGGTATTGTATGAGGAAGTCGGGAGTGGCAGAGAAGTATATAAAAGTGGTATAAGATATGTACAAGGGTAGTGTGGCAGTGGTAAGGTCTGTGGTAGGTGTGATACATGCGTTTAAGGTGGAGGTGGGATTACATCGAGGATCAGCTCTGAGCCCTTTCTTATTTGCAATCGTGATGGACAGTTTGACAGATGAGATCAGACAGGAGTCCCCATAGACTATGATGTTTGCGGATCACATTGTGATCTGCAGTGAGAGTAGGGAGCAGGTTAGGGAGACCCTGGAGAGGTGAAGATATGCTCTAGAAAGGAGAGGAATGAAGGTCAGCAGGGCTAAGAATATATGTGTGTGAATGAGAGGGAGGGTAGAGGAATGATGAGGATGCAGGGAGTAGAGTTGGTGAAGGTGGATGAGTTTAAATACTTGGGATCAACAGTTCAGAGTAATGGTGAATGTGAAAGAGAGGTGAAGAAGAGAGTACAGGCAGGATGGAGTGGGCGGAGAAGAGTGTCAGGAGTGATTTTTGACAGACAGGTACCAGTAAGAGTGAAAGGGAAGGTCTACAAGAGGATAGTGAGACCAGCTATGTTATATGGGTTGGAGACAGTGACATTGGCAGAAAGGCATGAGTCAGAGCTGGATGTGCCAGAGTTAAAGATGTTAAGATTTGCATTGGGTGTGACGAGGGTGGACAGGACTAGGAATCAGTATATTAGAGGGTTAGCTCAGGTTGGACAATTTGGAGACAAAGCCAGACAGGCCAGCTTGCATTGGTTTGGACAGGTGCTGAGGAGGGATGCTGGGTGTATTGGAAAAATGATGCTAAGGATGGAGCTGCTAGGTAAGAGAAAAGAGGAAGGCCTTAGATAAGGTTTATGGATGTGGTGAGAGAGGACATATGCAGGTGGTTGGTGTGACAGAGCAAGATGCAGAGGACAGGAAGAAATGGAAACAGATGATCTGTCGGGGCGACCCCTAACTTGAACAGCAGAATGAAGAAGAAGAAGAAGCTTTAGTCAGGACTTTAAAGTGTTCTTCCCAGTCTTATCACATCAGAAGATTGCAGTAAAGTTCTCATAAATTGCCCAGTCCAAACACAAGTCACTCCACCTGTACAGTTCTGAGGATTGGATGTTCTACATAGTCTGTATGATTGCACAAGAAAGAAAAACTGCTGTTTGTGTATTTTTTCAGGATGGAACAACTGACTCCCATACTTGAGCATCCTGTGTGCCACTTGTTGGACCATCAATATTTTGACTAAGCGAGTGCAAGTTAATACAATAAGTAAAGTCACGGAGAAATAATGCAATATGGCTGAAGAGAAGCTAATCTTTTCAGGAAGAGCTTCAGAAGGGTCCATTAGTGTCCTGTCAGGAAGTACCTCTGTAGAATAGGAAATGAGATAACACAACTCAGACTACAACAGGTCAAACCTCAGGGGGTTGCTGCAATGAGACAAGGGCTTAGAATATTACCATTATTAACTCAAAATGTGCTAAAGCTGTATCAGTATGATCACCTTCGTACTAAGCAGGCAAAGGAAAAGACAGAGGAATATTTATCCAAATGAATCTCTCCATATTTCGTATAATCATTTGCCATAAGTGTGTCCCCTTAAGGAAACAGCACTAGGCCTGCATTTGGGAAGTACTGCATAACAGAGAAGATGGAAACTTCTTGTCTTGGGAGAATTCAATATGTAAAAAATATTGCACTTGGGTAACATGATGGTTAAAACTAGGGGTAATAATGCCTCCTTGAGATACACCATCCATAATGGCAGAATCCTATTCAACAGAGATTGAACATGGAATCTCAAATTGGCGTATGAATCCATTCAGTTGGCATCTAAAGCCAGTGACAGTTATAAATCCATCTTTAATTGAGAAACAGCACTCAGTAATGCACAGAATATCAAATGTCACAACCTACTCAGACCCAGTGGACAGGGCCAATATTTTAGCAAATAAATTTAGTGCAAATGTTATTCTTGAAAAGACTATTTGAAGCCCTATCTATGATTTCTGTATCCCTCAGTCTCCTGTATCATGAAAGAACATGTACTGAAGGTGCTGCCAGGACTATGAATACATCCTCTGAGAGAAGATTACATACCAGATGCTTAATAAATAGAATTAAATATATGCTGGTGGAGCTACTCCATAAGCTATTTAAAGTGAATAACTACAAATTGAATGCCGGACATTCATCACACAGCACCGATCTTGCTACTGCGTAAAGGTAGCTTCCCGACTGACCCAGGAAATTATAGATTCATCAGCCTGATAAGTCTCATTTGCCCACGGAACACATTATAACATACTTGGTAAATCTTGGCATCAATTACATTATGTATAAAGTAGATCTTGTCTAAGGTTTGAAAAGGTAAAACAAGCTGTTGACAGCAATCATGAAGTACACACAGCATTCCTTGATATAACCAGTACATTTGACACCATTCTGAATGCTGCTATAATTACGAAATGCCTTAAAATACCTTAAAAGTAGATACCTCTATAGTAAAAATGGATAACAAATTGGCTAAAAAACAGAATCCATGTGGTATAGGTGGCAGGACCAGCATAAGAGAACTTGAAGTGGACCAATCCTGTCTCATAGGGCTCAGCACTGGTACCACTTTTGTGCAAACTGGGACTCATTGCAAACCACTTCTAACTCAGAAGCCCTCCAGTAGGAACTTTCAATTATAAATTCCTGGCATATTGAAAATTGGCTTAAATTAAATCATAGAAAAGAGGTTTGGAACACACCATTTTGTCTTGGGACATCAAGTGGGGCAGATACATGGAGTAGCAGGAATTAAGTGAATAAGGGAGGGGGGGATTGGGTGAAATGGGATGGAGGGTTGTTTAGGAGGAAATGAGGTAAGGGTAGGGAGGAGCTTAAAGGGTTTATCAAGTGTAACTGAGGTAGGAGTCACATTTTGGCATGAAGTTGCTAAGGTGAAGTCATGTCCGTGATGACCTGTAGGTATTACATGAGTGCAGGTAGGCCCGGGGTTACTGGTGGAGGGTGGGCTGTCAATGGCAGGTGCTTGGTATAATGATATTTATTTATTTACTTTTTTCCCCTCTATGTTGCTGAATTGTAGTGGCTTGGATGGGAGCGAAGCAGTGGGGACAATGGTGCTGGTGCTATGCATGACATTGTGGTGGCTTTTAGCTGGGTTGTTTGTACTCTCTTGGCATGAGGTACCTTTACAGCTTTTAAGGATCATGGTTACAAGGTTTCTGGTCCGTAGATATTTATTCTTAAAAAAAAAAAGAAGAAGAAGAAGAAATAACTGTCTCTTGTTATAAAATAAAGCCGAAGGGATATTTATATGATATACAGCTGAGGGGATAGACAAGGGTTGTTGCATGTGGTCAACTGCGATTGCTTGTGGGTTTTCTGGATTTGTGCCACTGTTGGCTGGTGAAAGTTGTTTGGAGTATTGGGGGTCAATGTGGTTTTATTGTTGGTTTAGGTCCTTGTGTTGGTCTGTTCAGTGATTTAGTCAGGCGCTCTGTGGGACCCAGGAAACACTACAACCTTTCATTTTCGATTTTCTCAGCCCCATGTACAAGTTGATACATGACCAAAAAAAAAAACACTTACCAGAAGCTGTCATGAGCTTTTCACGGGATCCGACTAAGGTGGAGTTACAGCTGTTACTACGCATGCAGTACGATGCTAATCATCAGCCTTGCCTAGGTAAGACCCATTATTCCGCCAACTTCCATTACAAATGTATTTATTTATTTATTTTTATGTTGTTTGGTCAGATTTGAGTTGGGATTGTAACTGCAGAGGGATGTAATGTGTGGCTCAACCAGATGTCTCGGTTTCGGACTTCCTGCCATGCCGAAGATTCATGCTGGTGAAGGACCTGTTCTTGCAGCTTTCTGAGAGCAGCATCCCAGGTTTGTACCCCCTTTTCTGTTGGCAGCTCATTTAATGCATGTTTGCCTTTCTGGGAGGGAGCAGATATTTGAAAAGGAGGAAAAAGACCCTTGATCATTGTCCAATGATGTCCATCAATTTTCCAGGTCGAGGAGTGTGCAAGTGTGTTTCATTGATGATTTCGGCAGGCGGGTTGCCATTTTGCAGTGTGCTGCCTTGGTCCGGACCTGAATGCCAGATACTGGTGAGGTGTGTTAACTTGAGGAGACCATGCTTGATGATCTTGGAGTGAACTGCACTGTGATCTTGTCTGTGGTATGTTTGCTGTGATAGGTTTTGGACATGCTCAGTATGTGGTGACCAGGTTGGGGGTATGGATTTCATGGTTTTGTGTTGCTGGTGCTCAGAATGAATGGTGGGGGGGGGGGTTGTATTTTAAGGAATGCATTTGGTGAGCAGTCTTGTGTTTTGTCCATCATGCCCGGGTTTGTGTCTGCAGGCTTGTGGATTCTTTGGCGGATGGACTGAGGTTGTCGGCAGTTGCTGTGTATGGTGAGCTTTTGGGCCATGCCTCTTGACCATACAGATTTCCCCAGCCATGTTTGATGGGGTTAAGGGAAGAGAGGGCTGAACTTTAGGATTTTGTGGGGTGTCCAGGTTTTCTCAGTTCAGTCTGTTGTGGTGTCTCGTTCTCCAGAGTCCTGAGTGTCAGTCTCCAGTGTGTCATGATAGCCAGCTTTAACTGCGCATGTGCTCCATTGCTTAACCAATCTGTTTATTTGGACAACTTTCTAAGTTTATGGGGGCAATATTTGTGAAATATTCCTATTTTTGGGCCTTTGTCCTCCCATTGTGTCAGGCTTTGTTCAGAGTCTTGGCACTGAGAGGTTGAGAAGTATGTTTTGGAACTTTTAATGGACAGCTTCCAGGAACCGGAATTTGACGTTTTTTTTTTTTTTTAGTTACACTACTTTATTGCTTCATATGGTTATCTGTTCCTCATTCCATGCTATCGCTCGATGTATTCTGGGGTGGGTTCACAAAATTGGGGTTTTGGGAAAATTAGTGGTGAATCATTTGAGATGGAAGTTGGGAAATAGTGACAGTGATTTACATTTCAGACTTCATACTTCTCGGAGAATACAAACTGTTATTCTGTCCACTTTTCAGAGTTTGTAACGGGGAAGTTCATGGTGTGTCAGAACAGGTTTGGCTGGCTGTGAGGTACCTGGGGTGGAGGTTGTTCCCAGGACATGTGCGGTGAGATGGTAATCACCATACATTTCAATTGCCTAGATTTTGCACCATATGCTGGTTTATTTCTCATGAATGTTGAGTTTCTGCATGCAGGCAATAAATGGCACATTTTTTCTATAGTGTTGATTTTCTAGCTAATTACTGGAAGGGTTGGAGGAATGTAGCCACTGAATGAGGAAGTACATTTCCTTTTGGACTTTGTATCCTTCAGAAATATAGCTGGTGAGAGGGATCTTGTTGTTTTGGCAGCTTTCTGGGTTTGTGTGACTGGTGTATAAAAGGTGTCCCAATTCCCCCCTCTCCACTTCCTTCAGATGTTGTCAAGATTTTGCACTAGGCATACCTCTCAACTGTACAGATTTCACAGAGTGTCCATATTTCTGTCTCCTATTTTAGCCCATTTTTTTTTATAAAATTAAGGTTTGCTGTCATATTAATGCCAAGTGTGAAAATAATGACATACACTTGAGGTTTAGACTTCCTACCCATCAGAGAGTTGTCCCTAGTCTTGGGCCTTTGTCCAACTTATTTATGGTGTGGTTCAGATTTGTGCTAAGGGTTCAAAAATATGGATATGAGAGGTTGAGAGGTATAGTAACCATTGAGGGTGAAGGGGAAAAGCCTTGAGGATTTACTCCTTGGATTTTCAATTAACTCTTAACCTTCTATCTTAAAATGGAGGGCATCAGTCAGTGGGATGAATGAGACATGAGGAACACAAAATGTTAATTGCGGGTTATTTACAAAATACTAATAGGGAATTAGCAATGTTAACTAGAAGGGTCACAGGAGAATTAAAGTAGCTTGTCAATAACAAAAAAAAAGTTGTTGAATCATATTGAATTATTATGATCAAGTTAGATTTACCGTGCATGTCACTAGGGAATTCCTGATATGTATTGCTAGCTCCTGGGGGTGGAATTTTGGGAAGGGTGGACTGCTGAAGCCCTTAACGAGGTGCATATTGTGTGTGGGGTAGGGGGGTCATATTTAAATTAAAAAAAACTGTAATGCAGAGCGAATGGGGAAGGGTAAAATACATATTAAAGGCTTGTGCGCAACCTCAAATTGGAAGGTCTTAGGACAGTTACAGGTAGCTCTATATTCAGTAGGGGAGGCACATTAAGACAGTGATTTGCCCAGGACTTTTGCTGTTGAGGGAGAGGAAATTAGTAGGCACTTACAGTTGTCTTTATTTTACAGATGGAAGAATTGCAGATTTGCAGCACCTGATTACCAGAGGGATCTCGACTCGACAGGCGAGAGAGGAGGCTGGAGCAGTATGCACTGAGTACACAGTTTGCCAGCATGCAGCTGTATCGGGAGTTATGATGAGGACGCACAGAGTGGGCAGCAGTTGGTAGCCAAAGGAAGTGGGTACAAGAGGTGATGGTGGCTGTACTGTGGAAGTTACTCGAGTGGTAATGATGAGGTCACAGATGGTGGTCTGTGGAGTAAGCAGCAGTCAGTGGTCTGGAGAAATTGGAATTCAGAGATCAGGTGCGAGGGAATTTTTGGCCTCTAGAGTGGTGAATAATGAGGCTTCAGGTAATACTACTTGGTAACTATGTAGTTAGGCTTCGCAGAATTAGGTGGAATTCTTGGGGTGCATTTACAATTTACCTATCCAGTTTTACCCTTCAGGGATAATATGTTGGAGGAGTTTTTGGCCGCACATCATATGTGAGTTTTCAGGACCTACTTCATGGGGGACTTGGGTGAAAGGAGTATACTTTCACTGTACAGTTTTTTTCCAGGAGGTTTGAATTGTGGTTTTACAAGAAGGGCACAAGTAAATTACTGTTAGGTGCTCATTAAACTATGTTAGGCTTGTTGTGGTAGGGAGTAGTATGGAGGCAAGTGAGGCTAAGGTGAGTTAAGGGTAGAATAGAGGGGATAGATGGGGTTGTTTAGGGGAGTTTGGAATTGTCCAAAAGGGGACTGGAGTATCGATATGGTTTATGGGTTGGATGTTGGGAGCATAACAGTTGGGTTTATATTTTTGTGGAAAGGTTAAGCAGAGAGGTTGCTCAGTAGCAATTGTTAAATTGATTGGATGTGGCATCTGGGGGGCTGGTGGTCAGAGGGATGTATATGATCGGGTTTCCCTTTATGGTTAAGGGAAGGGTTGGACAGTGCATTGTAAAGAAGGTTCAGTGGGATTTGCATTTGCTACAACTGGGGCTGGGGTGTTGGGCTGGGGGGTATAAGTTGGGGGATTGATTTGGTGGTTGGACGGCAGGAAGGATTATTGGATTATTTTAACCGTTTAGTCAACTGGTGTCTTTGTTCTGTTCTACAGTGGATGGGTACATCGAATGATACAGCAGGTTTGTGGACGGTTTTAATTTTCTTTGTCTAGTCATTAATTTCATTGAGACCTTCTGTGTTGCTAGAAGAGTGATAATTTTAGATATAAAATAAGTCTTTGTTTTGTTTCACAGGGGTATCTGTTGTACTGTTGCTAGGGAAGTTAGGAGATAAATTTATGGTATCTTTGGCAGGACATTTAATTTTCAGGGGTGTTTTGCATCTGCTAGTGTCTGCATTTTATGCAGTTGATAATGAGATATGCCTCTGGTAGTGTATATTGGTCATTAAGAAATTGGTTTATGCGTGTGTGGAGTATTTACAGTCTTTTCTTTTACAGATCACTCGGAGTGCTGATTGGGATATGCAGAGTTGATATTTTGGTGACTTAAGAATGTGAACTTGGCAGGCGAGAGAGAAAGCTGAGGAAGATTTTCAGCTGATGGGTCAGTATGAAATGAGGCCAGGGGTTGCCAGCAGTGCATCTGAATATGGAGTTGTTGGTTTGTTGTGTTTTCTTCCTGCAGTTGCAAGGTAATGTCTTGTTTTCACTTGATTTTGTATGAGGAGCATCAAGGATGATGGTTGCACTGTTTTATGGGTAGTGGGGGTCTTCCTTGTAATGGGTCAGATATTATTGCAGACATCAGGGGTAGGGGTTTATTGGGTTGTATTGTGTAAATTAGTCTTGTGAGCTAGATGGTGGGTTTTGATGGGAGGATTTATCTTTAGTTACTGCAGTTTCAGGATAGTTTAGGCTGAGTTGCTTCACTATATATTCTGGTCGGTAATAGCATGTCAAAGACATGCATAGGGCCTTATCTAGTTTGTTAGTATATTGTGTGGTTTAGTTTTTCCTGGCTAGGTCTATTGTTGGTGTTTTTGTGGTCATACTGCTACTGGCCATGATAGTGGTGCCTTTGAGGTCGTACTGTTACCGGCCATGATGATGTTTTAAGTGTCTTATGGTTTATATGGGTAGTTGGTGTGTTGAAAGCATTTTATTAAATGGAATGTAAAAGAGATCTAAGAGGGGTATTACATTCACTGGTCAAAAAAAAAAGGGTTGCATAGGGTTAGGAGGTAATGACTTTCATACAGCTTGGTTAGTGAGGATGGGTACACCAAATGATGTTTGACCTTCTGCCTTACTGGTGGTTAGATTGCTGGAAGTTTGTCTTGAGAGAGAGGGAACAGCCTGGTCAGGCTGGTGGGTGAAGAAGATGGGCAGGCTTGCCCTCTTCTGTTCTTCTGTTCCTCCGCTAGTGTTGGAAGTGTAATTCAATAAGTTGGGAAGGAAAGTGAGTGATTGCTCTGTTGGATAAGTTAATAAGCAAACAGAGCTGCTTATCTGGTTGGTGTAATTCAATATATTGAAGGTGAGCGGTACGCTGTCTTGTTAGTGCAAGGATAAGTGAGCAAGTGGGGGATGCTACTTATTCAAGGGTGAGTGGTTACGCTGCCCTTATGGCTATTTATTTTGTTTTCTTTCATGGATGTTATCAGCTGTGTCATGTTCTGGTGGAAATTAATAACTATTGATTAACAATCATGTTTATGGAAATGTAATAAAGGTCATCAAATGTCATTCTGTGTTGTGTGTTTATCGAAGTTGACCAGGACAAAAATGCAACATTGTCACTTTTGGCAGACAAACTATGTGCCCAGTATATAACATTGACAATACCACACTTCAAAATGAAAATGTAGTCAGATACCTGAGAACATGAGCTGATAATTCCTTTGCTTTTGATCACTATGTATTAATGGTTTTGTTAGGAAGTCTTTCTAGCTGACACAGCTGATGAGAAAAAGAATATAATCCATATATGAAAAGTTTTTTTTTTCCTTGTAATTAGCACTGATTAGACCAGTTGCAGAATTTAATGCTCCCTTTTTGATGCACCTCACTAGATACATCAAAGATTTGGCAAGACCGAGATGTTCCTAGCAAAGACGGTTATAAGAACCTGCATGGTGCAGGTGGAAAGGCTAGCATCCAAAAACTTAGTAGACTTCAGTAGATACCATGACTATTGGGTACAGTGCAAACATTCTAGGAATCTCTGTAATAGCTGCTAAGAGCCGACAGTTTGCAGACATTGGTCTAGTAGTGACAAATGACTTGAGTTAGTATTTACAGCCTTAAAATAAATATATTTATTAGAGTGGACATGGGGCCCACTAACCCTCTAAATAATTAATTGCTTTTCTATGTATCTTGCCTTATAAAGAAACTGAGACCAAGTAGTTTAGGAATTCTTGTACTTTCACAAATCAGCCAGTGCCAAAAGTACCATACCAAGGGATATGAACTTGCTTTACAGCAATAAAACAAGATGGAGAGAAAATGTATTACTCAGCATCTTGTCCATGTCTGGAATACAGTATCTCTGCAGACACAGCAGTATGATGCATTATTTTATTTCAAATATGATTTGGATAATTGGATGGGTAGTCAGAAATTTACCTGGATTTATTATTTATTTATTTGTTTGTTTGTCTGTTGACTGGGAAAAGTCTGACTGGGCAAAACCCATTCTCAGTGAAGGCCCAGGGAGAAAAACTCCACATTTAACTTACACATTTAAGCTACACATATGTGCATTTATGATTGCAGGGTAAAAACATCTACACATGAGCTTATTTGCATGATTTTTAAATATTTTAAAATATTACTCACATGAACATAACATTTTAACACAAAAACAAGACAAAAATGAACATAAGTTGGCTAATACCTCAATACAGAAATAACATGCAGTAATAATTGAAGTATTTATAGCATGATGGCTGCAGGAAAAGGATCAAACTGGGATGTTTTGAGTTTAGTAATAACCTACAGAGAGACAAGTATACTGTAGTTTGCAAATGCTGAGAGATATGAAAGGAGAAGCTTTGGAAATAAGCAGAAAGAAAAACTGACAGAGGAATAATTATCTTTAGTGGTATTGTGTGAGAGGAGGAAAAGGAAAAGATTAGGAAATTAGTATAGTATTAGGAAGACCAACAAGGGCACAAAAAGACTGGGAGGCAAAGTGGCTGCAAGAGTTGGAGAAAAGCAATCTGAGAGGAACTAGTCAGGTGAGCAGGAAACAAAGCCATCTTTTGCAAGGGGCTGCTTAAACAAAGTTTTGAAACTATTTCAGTTATCTGTTTTAACTGTGTGGGGATGTTATTCCAGAGTTTTGATGCATCATGAGAGTAGAGAGTCCCCAGAAGTGATGAATACCTCATTGATACATAGTAAAAGTTTATTGCTGGAGCGAAGGTCACTAGTGGGTAAATAGTACAGTAGAGTATTTGGTAATGTGCATTTGTCTGGAGAGTACTATAGGTTGTGGGCAATTATTAGTTGTAAGTATGTCAACTGGTCCAGGACTTCAAGTTAGTTTAATTGCTTTAATGTAAGGCATTGGTGTGTTTTATAAGGTTAGTTGGTTGCAACTTTAGCCATTTTGTAGTAGCAGCAGGCTAGTTTAGTTTTATACATAGTGTTGATATTTGTAAGAATAGAAGGAAGGAGGTATGTTGCTAATGAGATAATACTTGTTTGATCTGTCAGGTGGTGTTTAGCCCTATAGAGAAAGCCAAGTTTCTGGTGAGTTTTCGTGTTGGAGCTCAGTAGGTTGTCATCTGTTATTGCTCCGAGCAGTTTAGTTTGGCTTATGTTTTCTATTTTTGTGTTATTACTTGAGGTAATATGAAATATGTGTTTCTGGTTAATGTATTGCTTCGGAGTACATAGCGTAAGTTTTTTATTTTTTATTTTGTGTTAAGCAGCAAGTTAGAATTCTTTAGCCATGTGTCAATGTCGGTGAATAATTTTTTAGTGATTTACTGTAATTTGTTATGGATGGGGCGATAAGCTTAGCAGATTGTATGAGACTGGCAATTATTATAGTAGTATGAAGTTTATTAATGAAAATATTAAATAAAAGGGCTGAGTACTGACATTTGGGGAACACCAACAGAGATTGATTGAAATGTCGATGGTTTTGTTGCCATTTAGTTGCCTGCTGATTGGATAAATAACTGTGAAGCTAGGAGAGGGAGGGAAAATGAGACCTAGTATTGCAAGTTGAGAGAGGAGCTTTTGGTGGGACACTTTGTTTAATGCTTTGGAAAGGTTAAGGAAAAGTGAAGAAATAAGGTTGCCCTCATTTCTGTATTGGTTTACTATGTTGGTGAAGTTGAGGAGGGCAGTAGTAGTACTGTGATTAGACCTGAGGAGGGCAGTAGTAGTACCGTGGTTAGGCCTGAAACTGTGCTGGGTGTTGGAGATGAGGTTATGTTTGATTATATTTTTCACAAACTCAGATTGAATTTATTTCTTAAGGATTTCAGACAGGGGTGATAGAATAGTAAAAGATCTATAGTTTGTTAACTCTAATGAGGTACCTCCTTTGTGAAGAGGTACAATAATGGATTTTCTCCAGATGGATGGGACATAATTTTCAGTTATTAGAATGGAGTCAGAGACGGATAATGTTCTGCACCTATTTGTTTTTGGCAAATACTTATCGCACTGTTGAGCGACCAATGATATAGTGTACTCATTGTCTCCTGGACCCTTACAGACACTTCTGGAGATTATACCTCGACTAAGGCCTTGACCTTTTTCTAATAGTTTCGGGTAGTGTTTAGCGCTATGTTCTGCGACTAATACTAGGCTAATCAGTGCCTCCTGGACCCCACTCAGGCTATTCTGAAGCTTATTTGGGTGACATATATCACTATTGTTTTTGCTATGGTTATTGTAACCTTCACTGTAAGTTAGGAAGTGGCCTTACACGTGGAGACTGGGCTCCGGTCATACTCATTACAGGGCCTTCCTTCACTTAGCACTCTTCTCTACTGTACATTATGGAGTGATGTGCCTGCCTCATTGTTTCCCTTTGACTTTAGATAAATATTTTGTGCTTTAATTAATGGTATATCTTGCGTTTTTAACCAACTGCTGCTGTTTTCCTATTGTGGATATGCACATGATTTACTGGTAGAACCTTAAACTGCGTAACTATGCAAAGTGTTTTTGCCTAAATGCTTATTTATTTTTTAACTAACCTACTCTATTTTTATTGTGTTATTTGATGGAGCAATGTACTTAACTACTTTATCTGTGTATTTGGTTACTGTACTATATTGACACCACTGCATTTTTTATTCAATTTTAACGCATTTGTATTCTCTCCCACTTTTTCTCCTGTAACAGCTCATTCTCCCACCTTTACCTAGTGTCTGTTTGCCTGGGTTGAAACCTTATACTACTCTACGAGGGTACTTTCTGCCTACTACCCTTGGAAAACTCTGGACCTTGCACTCTTCTTCAAACCCACTACCTCAAGATTTTAAAATAGTATGTCTACTTAATTGTTTGTGGCCTATGACCATTTTTATCCGGTGAAGTTTCTGTTTGCTCCTAGCTAAGCTTGCCAGCAGCAGCCCCCCCCCCCCACCACCCCCTTACTCTGTTTTACTCTTCCTTTCCCCTACCCTCCTGTTTTACTTGGCCTGTACTCCCCTCCCAGTAGTGTATGTTTTTCTGCCCCAGAACCTTTGTGACTCTTCTCTGTACCTCTGCCCTTTGCCCACTAGGTGTCACTCTGTCCACATCTAGACTTACAGTACTGGTTTATTCCCCTACCTCCTTCTTCCTATTTTCACCTTTCTCACTCCTATCCCTTTCCTCCTTTGTAGTGCTCTGTGACCCTCTCCTCCCTACGCTGCCTATCTCAATCCTCCTATCTGCTAGCTTTCTCTGTTACTTTTTCCTTCCTCTCTGGACTCTGTGTATCCCGCTCCGTTCACCCTGCGGGCTCACTCCAACCCCCTCCCTACCCCCAATTCCCACCCACACCCAGGGGTCCTAACCTTATACTTCCATAGTCACACCTCTTCACCCTTACAACCTATCCTAATCTTTCCCACTAAAAACTAAACCCCTCCCCTCTACACACAGTCCTTCCTCCTCCCTCCTTCCTCTACTACTAAACTAACCTCCTCTCTTACTACTAAATTCTCTCCTATTCCTCAATTAACATTCTTCCCTTAAACTTCCACTCTCTTCACCTTTACCTCTCCTTTATATTCTCCTTTCACACCCCTTCAGACCCTCCTACAATCTCATTCTTTCTTTCTTCCTGCCTTATACCTATAACTCCACCTCTCCTTCCCTTTCTTCTACTATTACCATATAACTTCCCTTACCTCACATATGACTCCACACTTACCCACCATGTTGATACTCTTAGCATTATTCTCTACTGCCCTTTATTCTTCTTACCTTCCTATCTTCTTCGAACACCATCTTAAAAACCAGCCAGACTACATATATAAACATACATCTATCTTCCACACTTCTCTTACCTCTTTCTTAAATTCTACCTCCTCCCCCAGCTATCACCTTCCTAAATTCCATAGGCACTCTCACCTTACCTATGCCTTACCCTCAGATAAAAAAATAAAACAACTAACCCTTCTTAAAAGCAACTTCACATCCAGACCTAATACTCCTACCTTACAAGACGGTGACATTCACCCCAACCCTGGCCCTACTTCTTCCTCCCCTAAAGTATCTAGGCCTAAATACAATAATACCCTACTCATAGGACATCTAAATATACGAAGTGTAAATAACAAAGTACCCTACTTACATGCCCTCTTAGACACTCACCACTTTGACATTTTGTGCCTCTCAGAGACTTGGCTAAAACCAGCCACCAAAGACACTGAGATTATACCCCAAGGCTATAATCTATATAGGCTTGATCATTCTAAGCGTAAAGGTGGTGGAGTGGAAATTCTATTTAAGAACCATCTTAGCATCTCCACCCTCCCAGCCTGTCCAACTCAGGATGTTAGAGCTGAAGCCATCATTGCTAAACTTCAATTAAATGCACAAAAAGCCCTTTACATCATCTGCATGTATATTCCACCAGGCAACAATATACCTATCTTAGAAGACTTCCTCTGTTGGGTTTCCTCTAACTACCCCCAATAAACTATTATTCTGGGTGACTTTAATATAGACTGGAATACCATTAATAATGAAAATCCCTCCTGTCATATAAACCTACATGGTTTTACTCAATCCATTACCACTACAACAAGGCTTAATAAACCAAGTAAGAAACAGAGTATCTTAGACTGGATACTCATAAACAAAGCCAATGTTTCATATAAAGTAGGAACTATGCCTGATGACCTCAGTGACCACTGCCTAACCTATATCTCTAGGGAAAAGACTGACTATCAAAACCTCCCCAACATTAGAATAATACGCTCTACCAAACACTTTAAAACTGACTTATTTCAAAATGAACTCAAAACATGCAACTGGAACCTCTTGAAATCACTTCCACTTAATGAAGCAGTATTTCTCTTTAACTCTACCTTCCTTTCCATATTGGATAAACATGCCCCTGAACGCTCTATTAGAATAAAGTCTAATATAGCCCCATGGCTCTCAAAGGAAACAAAGAAATTAATTCAGACTAAAAATAAAGTTTGGGCCAAATGGAGATACCATAGAATCAGCTCTGATTTTCTTCATTTTTGCAAACTGAGAAACCTTACAAAAAAAAGCTATAATCTCTGACAAAAAGAACTACTACTGTAAACTACAAGAAACCCATTTAAATAAACCCAAACAATTCTGGTCTTCAATCAACAAACTCCTTTCTCCTGGAACAGCTAAAACTCCCTCCCCTCTAAACGCTGACCCAGATACCCCTAACCATACTGCAAACGCTTTTAACTCCTTTTTTATAGAAACCATTCAATCTCTTGCTAGACAACTAAACACCAATAACTTTTACCCTCCAAGTAATCTTGCCTCCCCCAACAACTTCACTCCAGCCCATCTCTACCTCTTTCATCTACAAGCTTATTCTCAAACTGAAACCCTGCACCCCCTCTGCTGACAAACTCCCTTCTCTCTTTCTTCAAAAGGCTGCTAAACAGATTGCATACCCTATATCTATACTCATAAATAGGACTATCCAAGAGGGAACCATACCTGATATATGGAAAGTCTCTCATATCATCCCTCTACACAAAGGTGGTAACTCCACTGACTACACTAACTTTAGACCCATTGCTCTTCTCTCACCTCTAGCTAAGATAATGGAAAAATGTATTCATCAGCAACTTGTACAGTATCTCTCTTTACATAACATTATAGCCAACTGCCAACATGGCTTTAGACCACACCATAGCACCTCCACTGCCCTCCTTTCCTTTGTTGATACCATTAACAACTATCATAACTCCAACCTTGTCTCCTCTGCTCTATTCATTGACCTCTCTAAAGCTTTTGATATGGTGAACCACTCTTCCCTTATTAACATCCTTGAATCCCTGTCATTTGATAACCTGGCTATAAAATGGTTTACTTCCTATCTAAGCAACAGACAACAAGCCGTTCTTTGGGACAATCTTATCTCTTCCTTATTGCCTGTTTCTATTGGAGTCCCACAGGGCTCCATTCTTGGGCCACTTCTCTTCTCCCTTTACATAAACGATCTTAACACTGTAATCCCTCAAGCTACCTGCATCCAATACACTGACAACTCTACTATTATTTGTTCAGCATCTACCTCTTCAGAGCTACTCTCTCTAACTCAGACTACCTTCAACACTGTAGAAACTTGGTTTTCTAGATGGTACCTCCTCCTCAATGCTAAAAAAACTAAACTTCTCCTTTTCACTCCTACCACTAGAGCTTCCCCATTAAACTTCAACATTTTGTCCAATGACATCACTATCATCTCTCCTGACACAACAACTAAACTGCTAGGAATAACCATTGATAACAATCTCACTTTTGATCAACACATCAATAACATCATCAAAACAGTTAACAAAAAAATAGGTTCATTATACCGTATTAAACCATTTACACCTTCTACCAGAGCTACTATCGCCCACTCCCATCTGATATCTACTCTCTTTTACGCCTCACCTATTTTCACTAACCTTAAAAAGGCTAACCTAAATAAACTAGCAACCTGTTATAATAGCATTGCTCGCTATGCCACCAGTAACCCTTTCAGAACACATCACTGTCATAACCTAAAACTCCTAGGCTGGCTAGAGCTACAAAACTGTCTTATTATCTCACAACTTACTATTGCCCACAAGATACTCTACCAACCGGATAACACCCCAATACTTTCTCAACTTTTAATCCCTTATAACAATCTTACCTCCCTTCGATCTTCTTCTAAACTTATGACCAAATCTGTAAAATCCCATAATTTAGCTGGTGACTCTCTGTTCACTAATACTGTAGGTAGGACATGGAATCTGCTACCCACTGATATCACTCTAATCTCTTCCTTACTACTCTTCAAACAAAAAATCAAACTGTACTTCCAAAACCACTGGCTGTGTTCCTGCAGGACTCCTGACTAACCTTCTTCTCTCCTCCCACTCTACCTTAACTATATTCTGTGCTTACTAGCTATACACACTATTTCTTTTTTTCTTGCCCTGTTGCTCTCCTCTTATGCTCTGACTCACTCTTCCTTTTCTCTCCCCTACCCTCTCTTCCATCTTCCTACTCCTCTCCTTACTTGACTACTGTTTCTCACTCTTTTCCTCTCTTGTATTACTACATTAATCCCTTTAAATCTCCTGCTTTACCTCTTTCTCTTTGACAGATTATTGAAAACTAATTGCTAATCTTTAGCTTATTTAATGTTATGCTATTTCTGACCTAGTATAATATTTGTAAGTGCCTTAGGTATTTGTTGTTCTTATCACTAAATGTATATTCTTATTATACTTAAATTTTTATTATATGTCTCTTTATATTGATTTATGTGTGGAGCTTTTCTCCCCGGGCCTCTACTGAAAATGGACATATATCCAGTTAGACTAGCCCGGTTAACAAATGTAAAATAAAATAAATAAATAAAAAATATTTTGAGGAACTAAGTGAGAAGGTTATCGGTAGCTGAGGTTGTTGTTTTTAACTTGGACAGTAATTTTTTATGGCTGATGTTGGGATGTGATGAAAATTAAAAGACAGTGTGCTGCTTTGAAGAACAGATGGAAGTTGGAAAAATTATAACAGAATTATGTTAGTCATTGATAATTGACTGCTTGTATAATTCCTAGAATTTCATCTCCTAAAAAAGAAAGGAATTCCTTTCTTTTTTTTATAATTGTGAATCAGTGACCCTTCTAATTAGTTCAACTATTTATAGTCTTTGAAAAAACTTACCTGAACAAGGAGAATTGATGGAAGAATCTATTACATTGTAGAATACAGATAAAAACTACCTACATTCATTAATTCATAGTTAAGTGCCTAGCCAAATTCCCCTTTGGTACTCTAGTTAATCTATCCCATTTTGTTAGAGATTGGTCTTACCCATTCCATGGTCAGTTAGTATCTATTACCCTTATTGAGGATAACTGCAATAATATCACAGATAATTTGAGGACAACCATGCATGAGATAAAGCATTTAGTAGATGTGGATAATAGAATATGGATGCATAGTGCAAAACTCAAGGAAACAGCTTTGAGAAATATCTATTTAAAAAAAACAGTATCAATGGATGAAAAACACAATAAAACTGCACTCCTCTACACATTTCCTGCCTTTACTATAATATACTCTGAGACTGACACAATTTAGGGAAAGAAATATTTATAGTTGAGTAATGCCAACCCTGATCTTAAGTCTCAATCTCTGTAAAGGTATTATTTTGACTGTAGCCCAACTTACTGTTCTCATTCATTTATGGTATATCAGAAGTGAGGTCAGTGAAGTGATCCCATGTCTTCATTTTGATACAAATGTACTCTAATACAGGTTAGAAAAATCAGGAAAAAGTGCAACACTCTACACCAGCAATGTAGTGAAAGCGAAAAGCAAGCAACTGAACAACTAAACACTGAGTAGAGTAGGTATTGTGGGTTTCAGGTTACATACAGAATTCCAGAAAATGCTGCAGTGTTTGTGTACAAGACCTCCTTTGCATCTTAAGGAAATATACAAGGAAATGTTGGACTATTTCCTTTGAATAATAATTAAAGGGGAGGCATTGATAGTTGGTTACAGGATGTTAGTTTGATAGACAAAAATTGTAACACCTTGAATGGAGTCCAAATATGCAGTACTAAATAGCACTGTATAGCTTTGGTGGCACAGGCTTAACTTGACTGGAGCCATCTAACTCAATAATCCCAGATGGTGGAAATTGCCTGCTTATGTGTAAACCTAGGACAATCTTTCTTTTTTGCTGTACATTGCTATCTGTCTTCAAAGTATCCATGATACCCTTTTTTTAGTAAACATAACTCCAAGAACCACCCACTTTACAGTACATACAAATTATAGAATAGTTATCACCTTTCACAATGAACCATGTAATGGCTTGGCGTTAGAAATGTTCACTATAAATAATGGACTGCTAGTGTAATGCTCTTGGCTGCGGTATATAAGAATATCATTTGACAAACTCATGCCATAACTGTAAACACACAAAAACATGGCCATAACTGATGACCTAAAAGTGGTCAGATTCAGAAAGTGATCACTGGAGCTGACTCTATGGGATGATCTCACACATGAATGTTGCATTAATTTGAGCTTGAGTACTCACTGCTCACCAATCAATATGGTTCATTTTAAAATTAACAGCAGCCTGGAATGAATCACAGTTGTTTACCTTGCAGAACAGAGCACTGTGTTTTAGAAAATCTCTAAATGATATGCCTGAAAGTTTAAAAGGAAGAAATGTGATGCTGAAGTAGCCATAAGAGATGTAAAGCTTATGCATGAAATTAACCATAACAGTAGGGGAAAGATCTATGATTCACAAACAATGAGACTTAAAACCTGATGGAAAAACATATTGTATTCATAAAATATGGCCATGCATCCATCCGATTTCTAATCCACATCCTGGTAAGGGTCACAATAGTAGCAAGATGTGCAGGGTACCAGACTTCCTTAGCCACAGTGACATTTTCAAGTTTATATTGTGGGAACTTCAGACGTTAGTAAGTAAACCATGAGCCATAATTCCTCTAAAATATCAATGGTCTGACCCAGGGATTCTCACAGTAAGGATTGTGTACTATATCTCCCATTGGGCACTTCAATGGGGGATCTTCACAAGGTGCTCAAACCACTTCAACTGAATACTCAAAAAAAAAAAAAGCAGAAATGTTGTTGTACCACAAGATCCTACCAAATTTCTAGGCTGTTGGCTCTATCACAGAAGGTGAGCCCAGTGACTGTGTGAAGGGCTCTTATGTCTGACATGACTCCCATCTTGTCAAGACACAGCTCAGGGAAGTTGTATCTGCTAAACTTCATCTCCCAGATGTTGACTTCTCCAGTAATTATTTTCCAGTAAAATTAACTACTGTTCTGCTTCTAAATGTGCATTGGCATCGCTTTAATTGTTTGTTTCTCTTTTTTCCACTGTCTTGCAACTATGAAATTGATATATGTATATATATCTTCAGGTAGAGCTCGTACTGTGCATGGATGTTAAATTGCTGATGACAGCCCTGACTACTTTTTTCTTCATGTTCTGAAAAAGTTCTAGAACTGCACTGGAAATAGAATTGAACAAGCTTCCTAAAATGTACAGTTCAGCATTTTTAGGCCATGTCACTTGCTTAGAAAGGGGAAATTACATTTATAGTGGTATTTATTACTTAGCCTTCTGCTATTTTTGATTATTCTGCGTTCCTTGTTTTGCCTATGTTTTAATTTTGCTTACGATTAAGGCAAAGAATAAAACAATTCACAAAAATTATCTGAGATTAAACGTATAATAAGTAATTTTAAGAATTTCTGTATATGTAGACACATTTCATTATTTTAATCAGCACTCTTATTTAGCATCATCCTAGAACTATGGGCCTTCCTAGATTACAGAATCTTACAGAAACACTAGTACTTAATAAATGAGGTTTGGGACAGACCATTTTGTCCAGGGAAATCTTCAAGGTGAGGGGTTAGAGTTGCAGGATTTGGGAGAATAGGGGTAGGATAGGGTTAAATAGGAATGGATGAGGTTTGGGAGGAAGTAAGGTAGGGGTAGGGAGGGGCTTAAAGGATGTTAGGCAAGTGCAACTGGATTAGGAATCACAGTTTGGTGTGAACTTGCCATACTGCAGATTCATGTCTTGACGACCGGTGGGTTCTTTGGTCAGGTAGGCCTTGATTTGGTGGCGGGCATGAGGAGGTGAGTACCTAGTGTATACCTAGGGTATAGGGTGTGTTCATATGTATGCTGGTTAAAGGTGATGTCTCTTAAGTACAGGGACTAGTGTTTCTTTTTTTTTTTCTTTTTTGTTTTTTATATATACGGTATACTGTTTGATTAGTGGTGGGGTCTGTTGTCTCGCTAGGTAATTGAAATTCTGCTTTTTATATGGTATATTTATATGGTATATTGTTTAGTTGGTGGTGGGGTCTGTTGTCTCGCTGGGTAATTCAAATTCTGCTGATCCTGCTTTGGATGTCTTTTGCGGGCTTTGGGCTGCAAATTGTTGGGCAGTATGGTAGTTGGTCGCTGTCAAATGGAATCATATAGTTTCACACAACAAGATTTTACCTGTCTGACATGTTTCAGTACTTGCCTTTTTTCTTTAGATGTGAATTCTGTATGGGAACACTTGCGAGTGGCTAGGTATACAGGTCCAGCTGGACTTGGTGGTTAAAGGTGGACTGGCTTTCTCTCCTGCTCTCATCGAGTGGGTAACACTGGTCAAGATGAGGGAAAGTGAGGAGGACGATGTTGTTTTTCTTTTTTCCGTGGGCTGCAGGTTCCGCTGAGGGTGCTGTTGCGCATGCACGTTATAGTGTTGTGGTTGGAGAACAAAAAAAAAAAGTTATTTTGTGGCTATTCATTGTGAGGGTGTGCATGCCTTACTCACTGAGTATTTTTTCTTTAACTGTTAGTTTGCCTTTATATCAGTCCACACTAGTGAAAAAGGTCACCCTGCAACATCACACCATGAATCCATTTGCTCATGTCAAGTGTCTCGATTTGTGTGAGTGATGCACAGAAGGGCGGTGTGGATTTCTTTTCCTTCTTCCTTTTGACTGGTGGCTGATGGCCCACTGGTGAGTTCTGGCTCATCTGGTTAGTTGCTGGCTTGCAGAGGGAGTCGATTTTGGGATTTGTGGTTGCCAGCAACTGTCGAGATATCTGCTTTCACGCTCATGTGTGTCTTGGGTGTTTTGTGGAGGTTCGGGGGTGGAATCAACAGAGATCAGTGGGAGGATGAGGGGAAAAATGAAACCTCATGTATTTTTGCTATTTCATGGACTGCAAATTCAGTGGGAGGATGAGGTTGCTACTGTGCGTGTGTGACAGTACTGGCAATGCGATAAAAAAAAAAAAAGAAAGGGCAACACCTCAACGAGTCCAGTTGATGGACCTATGACTTGGGTTCCCATGCTTGTAGGCTACCCCACTGACTGTGTTGCGGCTTCTTGGGTTTTTTTGTTGCCAGAGTGTTGAATGCTAGAATGTGTGTTACTGAATGCTAGAGGGTACTTTGGAATGATTGTGCGCATTCATGACTGAGACAGATCCTGAAGGAGTTGTTTTGCCAATCTCATTGAATAAATGCACGGATAGGTTGCAAAGTGTTGGTGGGGATTTGGTGGATATGGTACCGTAATCCATTGATAGGCAGGAGCTAAGGTGTCTGTCATATTCAGATAAAGTCTAAGTTGATGTTGTCAGAGCACTTTGAGTTATTGACTTGAACATATTAATTTGTTTAGTAATGATATGGTTATTTAATGTTACAGTTTTAAAACTACCAGGAATATTTAACATGCTAATAAATTATAACTCTTAGCACAGGAAATCAGGACAGAGGCTAAAATAATAGGATGGCATAGGCTCAAAATAGGGAAATATTTTAAATATTGCTCTTATATACTGTGATGTTATGAAGTAGTGCCATCTGTGCCATGGACAGTAGTACATATCCCAGAATACCTAGCTGGAATTTTGAAGAATTTTATATTTTCTGACCATCACACTGTTTGAGTTAAAATATATATTTGTAAAGTTGTGTTAAAAATGCATCAACAGTAGGTCCTGCTGGAGGTATACATGTATATTAGGTTATATTTTGTGAGTGATCAAACTTGTATGTTTATTTATTTATTTTACAGTTTGTTTACCAAGATAGTCCACTGGGCCAAGTAGAACCTGTTTTCAATGGAGTCCCAGGGAGAGAAGCTCCATGACAACAATATAAGACAAAGTCAATACATTCACATACATCAGAGAACCTGGGAAGGGTGGAAAGTTTGAAATTGTGTTATAGCTTTCAGAGTGTGCCTCATTTGGTAATGGAAGGTTAAGAGCTAAACAGATGTGTTTTTTTTTTCTCAATATAAGTTAGCTTGGAGGTGTTGGAGCTAGCGTGGTGTACATAGATGTGAGTGGCGGTGGTACATTCCTTCCTGGGTTGGCAGGATAGGTTGCTTTTATATTGCTACGATATGTCAGAACTTGTGGTTATATGCAAAAGTATTCCCTGGTAAAGAAGATAATTTGTTTGATTTATATTTAACATTTAAATGAGCTACCCCCTGCTCTTTTGATAAGTCATACATGATCTTTAACATTCAGCATGCTACCATTAACTCAGACAGATGCAACCTCCACATATTACATCATTCCATGCACTGTGCCCCTATATCAGAACTAAACCTTGAACCCAAACACCTGGTTTGGAAATAGAACTCTCTTTCTTCTGATCTGCACAGAATCATATTTGAGTGTGCTGTTTTCTGACCCACTGGCACTAATAAAGTATTGTTGTAGGGCAACAAGTCTGTTGTTAACTGTAACAGCTATGGTGTGTATTGTGTCCAATTGTTCCACATTATGTGTTTAGTGTGCCTCATTTGGAGATGGAAGGTTAAGACCTAGACAGATGGCTTTGCAATATAAGTTAGCTTCGCTTATACAGGGCACTAATGGATGTGGTCTGGAATCGCAAGGTTACCCAGGTTGTGGATATTGCAAGGTCCCTTCATGAGTGGGGGTTAGTTTAACATATTTGACTGGTAGTTAAATGTATCTGGGGTATTTGCTAGGGTCATTGGAAGCATAGCTACAGTTATGGCTGCTTTGTCATAGATGTGAGTGGCGGTGGTACATTCCTTCCTGTGTTGGTGGGATAGGTTGTCCTTGAAGATGTCTTGGAATGGGGGTTATG
This sequence comes from Protopterus annectens, assembly GCF_019279795.1. NCBI lineage: Eukaryota > Metazoa > Chordata > Ceratodontiformes > Protopteridae > Protopterus > Protopterus annectens. Next base: position 1,226,709,367 of record NC_056746.1, on the reverse strand, counting down.
TATTTTGGATGATTTACATGTCTTTTCTTTCTTGCAGATGGGGTCTTGGAATGCTGCAGCTGTAATTTGGAATAGGTGGGTATAAGATGGAGCCTTTTCTTTACATATTAGACGGTTTACTCTTCTCCTTTTCCTTGTAGATGGTGGTGTGCTGAGTACCAGTGGTGGCGATACACAGTGAATTCGCAGATGATGGAAGCAGTGGTGTGCGAGGAGATTACACAGGGAGCACAAGTGGGCAACAGTTACTGATGGAAGTAAGTGGGTTTCACAGTTGAGTTTTGGTAGAGGATTTACATTGCTTGTCAGAGAAGGATAGGCATTTGAGTTTTTGATATCAGAATTGGTTAATTGGTTGTACAATTTGTTCTATTTCCATTCAGTATGTTAGATTAACATTGGGAGATGGGCATGTGCTGAGTGATCAGTGGTCAGCACCCTGATTAAATGCCTTTGAAAGATAATGGATGTTTTATGTGGATTTTGATGGTTGGACTAGTGTATAATGGAATTGGGGATTTTGGTGCTTGCGGCTGGGTAAGACAGGGTTGCGTTTCTGTTATGGGGGGCCTGGGGGGTTTCTACAGGTGGGGTGGATGTGCAGTAATTAAAGGCATAGGAAGTCACTAGGTTACTGGTGCTAGGGCCCTTAAAGTCAGTTTATCTATATTTGTTTTATTTATGGCTATTATACACTTGATGGGTTGATGTCTGGTAGATAGTACGTTAATAAGTGTTCGTTTTGTACTCATTAAGGCATTTAAAGGTTGGTGCAGCTGGGTAGTGTAAGACAAGGGAGGATAAGGTATGTTTAGGGCAAGTTATAGCAGGGTTTGATATTTGCTTAGGGGTAGTTTTGGGTTCTTACTGGTGTGAGAAGCGGCACCAATTTCAGGAGTTGGGGTAGTTACTAGGTTAATGGCTCTAAGAGTTTGATCTAGACAGCCTCAGGTAAGTAAGATTCCTTAATCCAGAGTGCATCCCATGCTGCTCTTAGTCGAGAGGGACATGAGTGATTTTTGTCTGTGTCCAAAAGGAATATAGGTAGACCTGTGGGGGGAATTTTACACTTCAGGTTTGGTAATAGGATATAATAGCATGGCTATGGTTGTTTTTTTCTTTGCCTTAATTATGGTAAACAATGTTGTTGGGAACTAATTGGTTGGAAAAAAGAGTGGTATATTATTTATAGAACAGGTCCCTTTGTAATGCAATCATTTGTTTATTTCGCATGGGTGTTAGTTGTATCGTGAATTTGTCAGGTGTGGAGGAAATCTTACAGGTATTTTTAACACATCTTAAGTTTCATTGGTGTTTTCTATGCAATAGTAAATGCATTTTAAGCAGTTGATGAAGGAGATATGCCAGTGGTGGTGCATACTGTCATTAAGAAGTTATGATTATGTGTGGATGGAGTATTTACAGTTTTTGTTTTACAGGTAGGTGGAAGGAAGGTGGCTTTGACAGGTGAGAGAGGGGGTCTAGGTTGATGTTGGTTGATGGAGTGGTGTGAAAAGAGGTCATGGTCTTCCAGGAAGGCTGTCACATATGGAATTGTTATAATTTATTCCCAATAGTTACAAAGTAATGGTTTGTTTGCTTGTTTTGGGTGGGGAGCATCAGGAGTGGAAGAAGAAGAAAAAAAAAAAAGAGGATATCGTACCTACTTTAACGATATCTCATTGGTATGATGGTATGCAATAGGGGTCAATAACAAAATTGTATGGCTTGTTTGTTGAGTTGCTAGAATGCCATGATGGCTGTTGAGCTGTTATTGCTTATAAGGGATAGTTAGTGTGATGGCAGGATTGCTAGACAACGGGATTTTATGATACTATTTTGGTTATTTTAAGTAGTGAAACAGGCTGAGATTAGGCATCATGGTTTGTTCTTGTTTCTGTGTGGTTCAAATGATGGTGGGCTTTGTGTTGGTTGTCCAGTTGAAGGGTAATGATGGGGGAGTAATTAGAATTGTTATTGATCTGGCATTACGGCTATTACTGGATTGGGTGTTAAATCGGGTTGCAATTTGGTATGATAACATGTAGTTGACTCTGCATGGTTTTTATAATGTCCTTGAAGTCTATGTGGAGCTGCCATTGGTCATGAAGTAAGGATTATTTAGCTCATGTGCAGTGGGTATGCTAGGTTATCTTAGCATAGGTGAAGGGTCAGTGTTTTGTTTCCAGCGGTTTTGATAACTGGTTATTTTTGTTATGTGATAGGCTTCACGAGTTAACTATATCCACCTTGGTTAGTAGGGACGGGGTACACCGAATGATGTTTGGCCGGATGCCTTAATGGTGTTTAGATTGCTGGAAGTGTGATGAAGAGAGGGGGAACAGCCTGGTCAGGCTGGTGGACATAGAAGAGGGGCAGGCTTGCCCTCTTCTGTTCCCCTTCTGGTGCTGGATGGTCAATTCAATAAGTTGGAAAAGGAAAGTGAGCAGATACGCTGCTTGATAAGTATATAAGCAAGCGGGTGAAGCTGCTTATTGGATTGCTGCTATAAGGCAATACATGGTAATGAAAGTAAGAGGTTATGCTGCTTGATAAGTACCGATAAATGGTAACGGAAGTGAGCGGGTACGCTGCTTCATAAGTAGGTGAGTGGAGGTATGGACGCTGCTTACTGATCAAGATGAGCAGGTTTACGCTGTCCTGTCCTAAGATAATGTTACATGGATGTTATTTTATCTGTATCATGTTTGTTTGAAATGAATGAATATTGAGTAACATTTATGTTTATGGAAATTTAATAAAGGTCATCAAATGTCATTCGGTGTAATGTGTTTCTTGAAGGAGACCAGGACAATTAGATTACAAAAGATATTTAATGTTCACCTAGTTGTAACAAATGAGCATTATAGGATTACGAGACTATATCTAGTGCTCATTTAGTCATAGTTAACAGTTAATATATCTTTCTAAGCACTACAGATTTGTTAGAGTAGAACTAGATTTACTTTGGATGAATATATTTATGTATTATGAAACCTAAACAAGTCCCTGAGTAAAATAACTGCATACACAGATTAATAATATCATCATGTAACATTCCTCCAAGAATTTCCAAACATGTTCAAAATATATAACCCTGAAAAGAGTCAGCCAAAGCAAAGGACTGCATTCCATAAGACATTTTTGATATTGGCTTCAGGGATATATGATTCACTTCATAGTTACTGGTCAGATTAATTATGTAAACATAGGTGACACTATTTCCTGCCAGTAGATAATGGAAAAATCATTAAATCAGACCAAGGAATATTATTTTGGGAAAGGCCAGATTTTGGAGAAGGAGGGTATTCAGAAGAATTGTCATGAGACCAAATTGTGATAAATACAGCAGTGCCTGTAGGCTGACATGGCTCAAAAATTATCAGGTTTGCATAGCTGGTAAGGTAGCATGGGGGGTGGGGGGGTTGTGCTGTATAACAATCTCATCCAATTACAGAAACTGATGTTACCATGCAAATGAGGTTTGGAACAGACCATTTTGTCCTGGGACATCTTCAAGTGAGGCTAGATACATAGAGTAGCAGGAATTAAGAGAATAAGGGGAGGATATGGTTAAATGGGACAGAGGGAGGTTTAGGAGGAAATGAGGTAAGGGTAGAAAAGAGGGGCAGTCTTGGGGTGAAGAGAAGTGTTGGATATGCAATTCAATAAGTCGGGGAAGGAAAGTGAGCAGTTGCTCTGTTGGATAAGTTAATAAGCAAGCAGAGATGCTTATTTGGATGGTGGTGTAATTCAATAAATTGAAGGTGAGCGGGGTAACGCTGCCCTGTTAGTGCAAAGATAAGGGAGCAAGTGGGGGACAATGCTTATCAAGGGTGAGTGGTACGCTGCCCTTATTGTTATTTTATGTTTTCCTTCATGGATGTTATTTTTACCTGTGGCATGTTTTTGGTTGAAATTTATAATTATTGGTCAACAATCATGTGTATGGAATTTCAATAAAGGTTGTCCAATGTCATTCAGTGTTGTGTGTTTATTGAAGTGGACCAGGACAAGTGAGTGGTCCTCCCAATGCGTATTCATGTCACTAGAGAACATTAGAATGTAGGTAATATGTGTAACATTATACATGTTCACACATGCATCAAAACACTGTGTATCAGGAACACATGCACAGATAGCTGTAAGCACATATGAGGACCACACAACAAAGTACCAACTATGTTTATTTTATAAATGGTAATGAAAACACCAGATGGGGAGTCAGAAACAGGGAAGAGCTACAAGCAGAAGAATACAGAGATAAACAAAATGAAGGGAGAGTTGTAAGGGGATAGGAGAAAAACAAGTAACTTTTTGGTGAAGAACACATACTTTGTTTTCTTTGAAGAAGGGTTGAGTGGCTAAAAGTGTGGGAAATTTGGGGGCAAGAAGCTGGTTAAAGGGATGCAGCAGTGCAGCAGAGGTAGAGAGAAAGACTAACAGGGAGTTACTGACAAAAAATGGGGCATAATGGAGAAGTACAGGCAGACAGATAAAGAGAAGATGTCTGGTGATGGGAAAGACTGGATGACAAATGACAAGGATGAATGACGCATAAGGAAGGAGAATGCCATGATAGGACATACATTTGGGGAATGAGAGCCTGGCAAGTTGTCCTAGATGAGAACCCCCCAATGTCAGTCTCTTTTATGACTGGCATCATGGATGTGTTCTGACACTGGTTACTCAGTGATCTGACAGTGTAGCTACACAAGTCTACCAGTTGCCATAGGACATACTCCAAGGCTCCAGTATGGACATTGAGCTGCCACTCCATCTCAGTCCTCAGCAACTGCTGAACCTCACACTGTATGGCCCAGTAGGAGAACTCTGTACCACTCTTCAATGAAGAGCCTATGCCATCACCCAGATAAGTATCACAGACAGTTACCAGTTAGTACTCCAAGTCACATCCAACTGGATGGCATTCATTACACTCTTGAGTGGCAGGCCTAGGCTCTGCGGTGACTCTGAAATCAAAATGATGGCTAGTGCAGACTGTAGTGGCCGCTGTCTTACCACTGATGACTCAGTAGCAGATTCTGTAGAAATAAAGGGAATAAATGAAGACAACTCAAAATAACAAAACAAGGCAACTAAAACAAGGACTGAAAGGTGAACTGAAAAAAGCAGAACACAGATACTATTGTCAGAGTGATGTTGTGCACATTTTTAAAGACCAGCCCTGGGAAGGAGAAATAAAACAGTCATCACAGCAGTATATAGCTGGAAACCAGTGTAGCTGGCCAATAAACACTGAAACACTAGTGTATCTATTACACTCACAAAATGAAATGCTCACTGCTATGGTAAACAGGTTACATACATCTGCCATACACAGTGAAGGAGCTGTCACAGATTAGCATAGTAGTGCAGGTTACATGTCTAAAACCTAGCAATCCAATATGGTTACCCAACAATTAAGAAATCATGTAATTGTCAAATCTGAAATTGCCATACTACTGAAGAAATGTGTTTGTTACTGTTGCGATGAGCATTGCAGTTGCAGAGATACCAGGCACAGTGTATGACATTAGCACAGTACAAACACCTGAAAAATAACACTCCACAAAGCTGATGAACAACTAGGCAATAGTGAGATAACAACATGCAAAAATAAATAAATAAAACTACCCATTGCTGTGATAAGCAGGTTAAGCACAGACTGAGTAATGGTAACAATACAGGTCATTAGGCGCTGCACCCAGCAGAGTCTGCTTTGCCCCCTCTCAAACTTTAGTCTTTTCGGCAATTTCTTCATCTTCTGTAAAACAGAAACAACATATTGATGAGCACAGTATGTCCAAGAGACAGGAAGCCAAGTAAGCCTATTCATTCAGACCTACTGTACAATGTCTCAGCAAACAATGACCTCACTGTAGTAAGGAGGCTGATCGTCCTTCACCATTTCTTTCCTTTGGCAGAAAAGATCTGGGTGACACCTCAGGAGATCATTATATATTTAGGCTTGTAATCCTCTGGCAGGCATGAGCTAAGTATCCACCTTGTACATGGGGCCTCCAGGTACTTTCTGTGCAATGTATATAACAGGTGCAAAAAGATTTTTGGTATGTTTGTTGCAATATGTGGAAGCCTAGCAAGATCAGTGTCTGCTAAGGCCATATCATCTCTCCAGATAAAGTGCAGGAGTGAAAATTGTATCCGCAGTGCAACACTGTATGTTATGAACACCATGTGATGAATAATGACATGCAGCACAGTAGCACAATGCCCATCTATGGCCATGTGATGCACATGGTCAATAACATGTGGGAGGCTGACAGCTGCATGGCCAGATTGCACAGGCATGCAAACTCTAGTTAACCTACAAGTCTGAGTTGAGCCATAATGGGCAGTGGGTAGCTGGTTGATGAAGGTCATTTGCATGCTGCATATGTTTAGTAGTGCAGCTAGGCACCACAGCCACACAACCCTTAACTGATAACAGTGCTCATTCATCGGTCAGACTGGGCCTTATAGCATGAAAAAGAGCTGACAGTGCAGTACATTACTGGTTCACTTCAGATACATTCAAATTAATTTGTCTCATTAGTTAGCATAACAGCTATGCTATAAGCCCTGTCGTACAGTGATGAATAGCACACTCGCCCTTTTGTGAGAGTCTGATCTACAGTGAGGAGTGAGTAGAATGCAGACCAAAATAGAGATCGGAGTATGCAGACATATAGAGAAAGTGTCACAAGACAGAATTTCTTGCAAAACGCACCACCACTATTGCGAATGTTCTTGGATATATGGCAGACACACACACACGTCATACAGTAGAGTATTTCTTGTGTGTGTGTGTGTGTGTGTGTGTGTGTGTGTGTGTGTGTGTGTGTGTGTGTGTGTGTGTGTGTCTGCGTGTCTGTGTTAATGTGTCAACACTGGAATAATTAATCACACCAGGGGTCTGACAGAATGTGTGGTGTCTCAAACAGAAAGGGCATAGGGGACAGGGCAGAAAAATTGCAATCCTCTGGAAAGGTATAAATACCAAGAGTTTAGTGAACTAGGCAGGGCACAATGAGGAGGTAGGCTCCAAGAGTCCTGCTGTGTGAATGACAGCACAGTGTTAAATAACCACATTGATAACAGGGTAGGCTAATGGAGATGCTGCACCTGCATTACAATAAGCACACACTGTGCAGGTGGCACTAAAACCCTAGACTGCGCATATGACTCAGATGCTCACAGCTGTCATACTATGGCACAGTGTAAGGAGAGGAACCCATAGCATTGCTCAAGGCTGTATGGACTAGAGGGGTACCACAAATGCTGAAGATGTAAAAGTTGGCTCACATGAACAGTACCACCTGAATACACTGATCCAGGTGTTTACCCACAGGTATACCCAAGGTATTCTGACACCAAAAGTAGTAGAAATGACATTCCAGTAATATATCACCTGTTATATTATTCTGGCATAGTCCCACATATCAATCTGCCGTAATGACAACTAGAAACATCAGGGATGCAACTAAGAATACCTGTAACACAAGATAAGACTGCTCAAGAGTCTGTAAGGGATGGAACAGTTGAGTAGTACCACACCGTATTCCACTAAAGCATTCTGTGTCACCTCTGCACAGTGTTTTTTTGAAGGATACCTTTCTGCGCTTCTGTAAGATAGGAACATTCATTCTGCAATGGAGACAACCTCCAGCGCAAAATGTATATTTAATTAAAGAACATGTATGTAGTTGACATGCAGCAGTTTGCTTGATGCTTCATGATGAGTCACCCATGTATCATTTTTCACAATGGAATGCTGTCTGTACATATTCAGAAGCTTCAGTGGAATGGCATCTGGTACCATGCACTTGCCACAGTCTGGAGAGACAGTGGCACTGTCAGGAAGGCCAACAGTGGAGGGAAACCTCACCTATCCACCAGCAGGGGAGACTGCAAAGGCCCAGTATGAACCTCTCGCATCACTTGTGCTTGGTGTATACACCTTATGCATGTTAGCCCAGAATGATCATGAATATATCCAGCATCAGAGAGACACAATTACTTCAAGTTCTGCATTTATGTTGCTGTGGAGAAGCATGTTATTGGATCAGCATCATAAGAGAAAATCAGTGGATTACATGAAGAAGAAACTGAGAACTGAGGTAGAAGGGAAGAGATTGCAACAGGTTATTAGCTTCAAGTATATGGAAGGGGGGGGGTTGATGAGAAGGGAAGTCTGAGGGAAGATGTCAAAACTAGAATCAGAGGGGCTGCAGCCAGCTGGCATAGAGTATCAGTTGTTATGTATGAGAGAAGAATGCTAAAGAAGCTGAAAAGTAAGGTGTACAAAACAATGGTGTGACCATTACTACTGTATGGTACAGAAACCTGGGCAGTAAAGGCATAAAACAAGAGAATGCTAGCAGTGATGGAAATGAAGTGCCTGAGAAGGGTGGTAGGATGCACCCTGTGGCTGTGGGACAGATGAAAGAAATGAAGATGCCAGAGCAGAGGCCAAAGTAGCTCCAAGTGCAGAAAAGATCAAATAACTGATTATGGTTGTTTGCGCACATGTGCAGTAAAGCAGAAGGCAATCTGTTGAAGAAGATTTGGGAGAGACAGGAAGAATGTAAGAGGAAATGAGGGCATCCAGCAAAGAGTTGGAGGGATGGTATGACAGAAAATCAGTGATAGCCAGGCATGAGTATCGAAGAAGGCAGGAGTGTTGCATTGAATCAAGTGAGATGGTGACCGTTAACATGACACAATGGCCCCCCTATAGAAAAATGGGAAAAAAGGGGGTTAACAATGATGATGATGATGAGTATTACTCTTGGCACCAATCAGTGAATGAACAGTTCTTTAATTCAAGCGAGGGTAGGTGATAAAAAGCCATGTCACAGCTGCCCAAGTATTCAGTGTGCCTTGTGTGAATACCTTTCACTAGTTCAGGGAAAGTGTCAGGGAATGCAGACATTGACAACTCTCTGACTGTTGGGAATGGTCACATAACCAAAGTACAAGACAGTTGTACACTACAGATATACACCTGTATCCCTGCCCATAAATGCTCACCAGGCCATGGCCAAAATGCATGTGGTGCTACTATGGCCTCCACTCTTAGCCATGATTGACACCAATGCATGACTGATGCTTGTCCAGCTCCAGTCTAACCCTTATCCATAATCATTAGGATCACCAAGCTGTGACTGATGCTCACCAGGCTACACTTTGGCCTACAGCCATGGCCATGGATGGTTATGTGAATATGGTTGATATTCATATGGCTATGTTTTGCGTACATCCCAACAAGCATCCCCCTCAGCATCATAGTTTAACATCAGCTCACTCCTTTGTAGCTGTCCTAAATAGTTACATTACCCTGCTAAACCATGGTATAGCAGCAGCCATGTATCTGGCTTTACCACATAGCAGGACCTACAATGGCCAGATCCTGGATCACATGCCTCCAGACATGTCACTGCAGGGCAGAATTTGACACACAGCAAGCACCCCCCTAGAAGTCCATAATGTCATCTCTTGACATGATACCTGGCAGCCCACCATTCCTCAGCCATGTGTGTACTTACCATTGACACCATCTATGACCCTTCCACCTGTGCTAGCTTTGCTGTTTCATGCCCTGCCCACCCATCTGGTTAGTAGGGTAATAGCTGATGCATTGTGTGAACAATTCAGTGGACTTTGTGCATAACCTGGATATGCCAATGCATGCATCAGGTTTTTCTGTGTATGTCATGTCATGGCTTATAGATATGGAACAGATTCTAATACCATATTAATGCCTCAGAGTCACACATTCTGTATAATACTATGTGCACCGCACACCACCTGGCAGTTAATGAAGTAGAAGCTCTTCCAACTGATAACTGATACCAAAATAAATAAATCGTTTTCCGGATTCCTACTTCTGGTCTTCTGACTGATATACCACACACCCTGCAACACATATGAGTCCTTGATAGTAATGTGGGTGCAGTGAATGTTCCTCAAGTCCTTAATGAAATTTGTTATGTTGCAGAATGCCATGGTTCCTGTGCAACCCATTGTAATCAAATATAATTCTCCACATGCTTTATCATCACATCTGAGAATTATTGTAGGATTTGTGAGGCTCAGGCCTAAGAAACTTGTATCATATGACCAGGTGGATGCTAAGTAGCTCCTGTTGCAAGATTAGTTAATGCTACAGAAACCTTCATCTCAAGTGAAATACATATTTAATGCGGGTCTATATCAATTAGTCGAACTAACTAATCATCAAACACCTATTCGTCTACCCCTTTTTGTTGCAGTTGCACATCAGCAAACAGACTTTTCATTGAAATTTTTCCCATGGAAAACCAATGGTAGACCAACCTAGCGACCATGAAAAAAATCATACAATTTAAAACCTATGCTCCCCACACTCCACCCTCGACAACTAAATATACCAACTCCAAAATCACACTACAGTTGGGAAAATGGCAAATTCCAGATGGTGGCCCACTGTTAGTAGTAACCCATAAGTTCCACAATCTTGCAGCTAACTTTGGCTTGCCAGTGTAAAAGGAGCCAAACTTAATAGACTAATGCTATTTTGATCCTACCTATTGAGATTAAACTGATACATCTCAATAAATAGCACATGACAAAACCGCTATCTTCAAGGATGAAATAGAAGACTATAGCATACAGTAAAAAGCAAAAGTAAAACCTCTGTACAGTGTCAAAATAATGCAAGGAAGTAGTAAAATAGCAGATGCAGACCATCATATGAAAAGTTGTCATTATCAATGAAATGCTAGTTTCTGAAAAAAAGAGTAGAGAAGACGTGATGAAGTATGCTGCAACCTGAATATATAATTCTACTGGTCATGCCTTTGTTACAGCCAGGGGTGGTACGTGCTATAGGGCTGCAGGACTGCAGCCCCCCACCTGTAAAATGGGTCCCCCATCTGTAAAATGGATAAAATAAATTCTCCCCACCGTAGAACATATTAAAATAAAAAAATTCTCGGACTCCGCACATGCGAGCTTAGTTCCTGACTGCTGTGTTAGGCAGACCAGAACTCCAAGAACACATGCTCAGAAATAACTGAGCTCCAGACTGCTTTGTTAGGCAGTCCAGATAGGGAAGGCAGGAAACTCCACCCTTCCAGCCCAGAGGTCTGTGCAGTGATGACCGCACAAACCGGAAGGTCACTGGACTACATTGCCTGCAGGGGGCTCCAGCCTCCTCACATCTCACAGGAGACCCAACAGCATGCGTGGGCCATTATGGAGGACCAATCGGGCTGCAGGATTGCTATGGAGGAGCTGGGCTGAGGACAGGTGATTGCTGCGGTGGACTTAGCTGAGACAGGTAGGGTGTTTATGGAGGACAGAGATGTGTGTGCGTGTGTGTGTGTGTGTGTGTGTGTGTGTGTGTGTGTGTGTGTGTGTGTGTGTGTGTGTGTGTGTGTGTGTGTGTGTGTGTGTGTGTGTGTGTGTGTGTGTGTGTGTGTGTGTGTGTGTAATGCCCCAGTTGCTTCATGGTGGTGGGTAGAGAATAAGGCTTGAACCCTGTACCTTGGACCCAAGTAAAAAGAGCCTGAACTCCCTACCCACCACCATTTGTAAAAACATTTGCAGATTTTTGCCTCATATTTGTTCTGTTCATCATAAAATCTGTGGTTTCTGTATTTTTGTTACTTAACACAGCCAGTAGTGCAGTGGTGCAGTGGTAGCTGTGTTGCCTGACAGCTACGTGTTGTCTGTTTTGATTCTTGGCTGGGGTGCCTTCTGTGTGGAGTCTGCATGTCCTCCCTGTGGTTGTGTGGGTTTGCTCTGGTGTTCTCAGTGGATATTTGTCCCTATTTTTTGGACTGTATTCCCCCATTATTGGCTTCACCCAGGTTTTTTGTGCCAAGGTTGAGAGCTATGGTGATAACTGAACTCATTGAATATGTTTGGGGGCTGTATTCCCCCATTATTGGTTTTGTTCAGGTGCTTTATGCTAAGATGTTGACAGCTATGGTGAGAACTGAATTCACAAAATGGTAGCCATTTAAGTTTCAGTCTTCCTTTCTTTCATAAAAATAGATGATTTGGCATAGTGGTATGTAATTCTGGCTGTTTTGCACAGGATCCTAGGTCCAATACTTGGCAGTGAAATGTATGGTGGTAATACAACATTTTATTCTAGCAACTTTCCAGCATTATACAAGCAATGTTTAAAATGTGTCCCTGGTTTTTGGGCTTTTGCCCCCCCCCCACAAATAAATGTCTTTTTACAGATTCCGTGTTCTGCAAAGTTCAGAGATACAGCTGAGTGTCGAGTAGATTTTACAAGGAGCTGAGAGCTACAGGGGAACAAATGTTTAGTGCTGCTTATGCCAAGTCTGCTTACATTGTAAATAGCACAATAGGTAATGTACTTGGTTTGATGCAGAAGGCTGTGGGTTCTGCTACCACAGTAGGTAGACCCATTGCTGATAATGTACTCTTTTGTAAAGGGGGATGGATGCTGCAGTCTTCTTTGGCAAAGATACCTAGTAACTATGAACCTGTAATCAGTTTGCCATCCATTCCCTATTGCGATATTACTAGCATTATCATTTTTTTAATGCAACATAGGCAATTTATTCTTCAAGGGCAACAGACATTTTATTTGTAGATGAAACAATGACATATAAAGTTGTTTGCTAGCAGTAACCTGACTTTTACTTCTTCAGAGATCATGCATATTTACTGATACTGGTGGACTCTAGAAGTTTGAGTAGACTTTTATGATGGAAATGTTCTGAATTGGGCAGTTTTGTCATTACTGGTGCATGCATTTTGTTTCATTGTTTACTGGAAAAATGTTCAAGACAATAAATTTAAAATGCCCTCTAACAACTGTACTGTATTGTACAAAGAATATAATTTAATATAGTCAGGAAGGTGTATCAAAGAGCATGTGTATGTTTCGTGTTCAAGGGGCCTATAATTTGAAAACAGTCCAACATTAATCTTTATCTGCCACTGGCAAAATGTATTTTCTTTGAATGTGGGTTTCAATGTTATTTCAATGAATGTGAGTTTCAAGGGAGAGAAGTTTTAATGCTAAGTCTATTTTCATTGTGAGACTGCATTGCTTTGTTTAACAGATGTCTATTAGGGTTTGTGCTGTAAAATGTAAAATAAAATTTTCAAATGAAATCCATATCATTGCAGAAGTAAAGCAGTATGCACATTATAGTGTTTATGGCAAATGGGGCGAAATAACCAAGGAATGGGACATTGCAATGGCTGCAGAGGGGACGCTCCATTTGACCATGATTTTGTGAGGGGGGAAGGGCAGCAAACTCAGACAGCCCTGGCTGAACTATACCTCTCAACTGTCCAGAATTTTGCAGAATGAATAGATTTTTGCTTCTTATTTTTGGTTTGTTCCTCATAAAATTTGTGGTTTTCTGCCAAATCATTTAGGAAGGTATTCACTAAATAATGACAGACACTGAGTTTCAGACATCATAACTTTCAGAAAAATGCATGCTAAAGCAAAACCTGTTATTGTATCAACTGTTTTTTTAGTACTGTTTGTATGTTCCCCCAATATATTTGGCCTTATCCAGATTTCCTGCATTAAGAGGTTGAGAGGTACGTGCAGATAAATCGCTTTATAGATTAGGACTACCCAAACCTCTCAACTGTCTCCAATTTTGGCTCAAAATGTTGCTCTCCCCTAATAATCCCTCTGCAAAATGGCAATTTTGGAAGAAAACGTGGAGGGTTTACAATTTTAAATAACTGTAATGACCAGAGTTATAGATTACTTTTATTTCAGAAATGCATGTAGATGCTCTTATTTTGTCAGCTGCTCAAGTTAACAGTACTAATTTTAAAAAGGTGTCCCCTCTTTGACAGGTTCCCAGCTGTATTGTGTGGCAATGTTATATTTTTGCATAACATATTTGGCCTGTTTTTCATAAAATTGTGGTTTTCTGGCAAATTAGTAGCAAATCATTAAAGATTGAAGTTAGAAAATAATGGCAAACATTTGAGTTTCAGATTTCATACCTTCAAAAATTCATACTAATGCAAGACCTACTACTATTCTATTATCTTTCTAATTTTATAATAGCAATATTTAAAAATTGTCTTTATTTTTGGGCCTGTGTCCCACTTCTATGTATGGCTTTGTTCAGATTTCTTGCTCTGAGGTTGAGAGGTATGAGTGTCAGAGCCATCACCATCAGCCAGAGATATTTCAAACTGTGACCTACTTGTTGCACTCCACTCCCCATTGTAGTGACTCTGGATGTGTCCAAGCAAGGCAAGGAGCAGTTATGCAGTGTAAGTGTGCAGAGTATTTCCGCATCCAAGGTAGACCACAAGTATGACCGTGGCTTTTCATCTGTCCTTGATTTTGCAGAATGTTCTGGTTTTCTGTCATATTTTTATACTGTTGATTTATGCTTCTTATTATTCAGAAAATGCATGCTGTTGCAGTGCCCTGTTGCTCTGTATTAAAGTAGCAGTGCTTTAATGACCATCAGGTAAGCTTGTCGGAGATTGTAAGATGCAAGTAAGCTTTAATAAGCATACTGTTAAAGAATTACCAACATTGAAAGCCTTTTCATTGTTGCCATGCAGAGAATATTTACATAACTAGATAATGTATAAGCCTTAGGTATTGAAATGCATATAACAGTATTTGTAATAAAGGACAGGATTACAGTATTTTCAGAAGCTCATTACATTTGTTGGAGATTTGCAGTTATCTTTGCAGGCTTACCTGCAAACTAAACAGTATGCCAATCTATCATGTGTGGTCCATAACTTGTGCAGTAATCCTTTAAGCAATTTATCTTCAGCTTGTTTTTGTTCGCTGTTCATTTTTTACTTTAATCATGTGTTCTCCATGAAACAAGTAGATAGTTGTTGTCAGGCAGCAGGTCTTTTTTGGATAAGAAACTCTTTTACAATTGGGGGTATCACAGAGATTGCTACTTTCAGCATGTTACTTGGTAATTTTATAAAGCTGAATATAAATTATAATTCGAACTGCAGTACAAGGAGAAGTGGTTTGAGTTGAGTGCTACTTGTTTTTTTTTAATACTTGATTTTGAATGGCATTCCAGTAATGTATTTAAAAAACAATTTTTTTCATGCCTCACAACCTTTGTGTTTCCATCTAGATATTAAGTAAGTTGTCATGTAGCCAATGCATTGAAATATTTTTTTCTTCTACACTTCATTTTGTCTTGTTTGGACTCTCAGAATGATGGTTTGGCACTCAGGGCAGTGTATTTAATTAAAGTTCCAGTTGTTGTGGTTTTGAGCATAGCCCCACCCCTTTCTAGTTGGGCACACCCCTTCCCATTGGCCCCACCCATCCAGCTGTCTTCTGCAGCCCCCCTTTAATTTGAAGTCACCATCCGCCACTGGTTACAGCCATCACACAAGGGATAGCGAGGTATAACATTAAGAAATAAACTGGCATTCATAAAGGTCATTGACAGAAGGAAAGAGTAAAGGATCATGATGATGTAGTGGGAAGAGTTCTACAGAAAGAAAGCAAAGGCAGTTATCAGGAAGTGACATGGCTTAATGACGCTTACAGTACTTGTTTTCACTAAGATGTGTATCTGCAGTATATTTCCAGGAATGCTTTTATAGCTCTGGTGACAGGCAGTGGAATTCCTCGATGCTCAACATAATGCAAACCAGATGTAGAAGTGAGAACTGATTGATCCTGGATTCCTGATCAGTTTAGTGCACCATAAATTAAAATAAATGTTGCTGAGTATCAGTTCAATGCCCCATTGATTTCTGTGTTGTGTTCAACTGCATAGTATGCAGACCGCAGAAGGTGCACATGTGATATTGAGCTGTGCACTCTGCTGCAAATTAGGGCCATATGCATTAGAAGGAATGACAGCATACACATCCTAGCAGGCTGTGCACCCTGAAATACAATAGAGCCATAAGCATTAACAAGAAAGGAACTGCGCACATCATAGCAAGCCGTGCAATCTGTAGTATAATATGGCTATGTGCATTAGACGTCTTGACATTGCACACATCATAGCAATGCTGCGTACCCTGCAGTATAATAGTGTAGAGGGCACTATGGTAAACTCACACACAGTATTGCACTATATGCCATGGATGGATGTAGTGCAGTTAGTGCTAGAAATGTAATAGGTGTTTTGGGTCAGTACTACTACATACTTAGTTTTTTAATTCACCTATAGATGCAGTAATCATTTTGTCTGTGTGTGTGTGTGTGCGTGTGTGCGTGTGTGCATGTGTGCATATGTGTGTGTGTGTGTGTGTGTGTGTGTGTGTGTGTGTGTGTGTGTGTGTGTGTGTGTGTTTGACTGTCTTGTGTCTCAGATGAAGCTCCTAGCTGCAGTGAGACAATTACCACTGCAACAGTACTTATTGAATGTGTAAGCTGTCTGTTCCAAGGGCAATTTTCAGTTAAGACACAAGTATATAGAAGAAAACTACAGAGTAACATGAAATACTAATGTTTTTAACAAACATAACCTAAGCATAAGTATTTGGTAACACTTTTCCTAGAAAATCATCTAATCTGATTTGAGTACTATTTATTTATCTTTTAACTATTTTGATATGTGTGTTTGTCACCTGACCCTTTCAGACACTACCCTGGCTTGATATTCTAGCATAATAATGTACAATTTAGACATTTTAACATAATAGACAGTAGATGAATATGCATTTTAGCAGGTTCAAGACATTGCTTCTAGCAGTATGGTGAGATGCAACATAAATCCCAATCCTAAACTATATGCACAGACTGAAGCTTGGTAGATAGGTTATGTTTTGTTAACTGAGTTATCCTTACTGTGAAATGTCTATTTTCAGAGAAGATCCAAGACACAGAATGAGCTGTAGAAATGAACAAACAGAACTTGACATGATTAGCAAAACAACAAACAGGATGTAAAAATATCATAAAGAGAAACGGTTAAAAACAAGCAAAAATTATCAAGGTATAAAATGACAAGGGAAAACATAACATCAAATACATAAAAGCTAAATCCTCGGGTACAAAGTGAGACATTTTAATTAACAGGTTAAGTGTGTTAAAATATGTGGAAGATGTAGAATATAGAAAAAAATGCATAGTGTAGGATAGAATGAGGTATTTGTAAGTAAACGTACGCTGAAGAGATTATACAGAAGTAAGAACTACTTTTAAATAAAGTAGTCAGAGAAGATAAAACTTCCATCAATTGCTTTTGTTGCATTGCTTGTAACATCAGTAAAATAAAACGTGTAATCTAATGTGATAGAAGTTTGATATTAAGTAATGCTTCAAGTGGAGCAATTAGCTGTGAGACAAGTGAGATTTCAATTGTATATTGAAAATATGTGGGTTTGTAATTGCTTAAAGCTATATAGTGAAGCAGTTTACAAGGAATATAACTTAACATGCAGACATAAAGATAGCATGCTGTGTATGACAGCATTTTGAGTTTGGTCAGAGATGGAAAGACTGGAAATCATAGACAAGCACTGTACACCCACACACTGAAAAATGGTGCGCAGCCTTTAGCACAACACAGCCCATCACATCTGCAGAAGAGCTTGCATAGTGCTGACATTCTGAGGAATAAACTGCATTGTAAGATACAGTTGCTGCTTTGTAGGGAATGACAGCACTGAGCAGGTTCAGTGGGTGACTAGCACTACAGAGGAGTGTAACCAAGCTGCTTGATGTCACCACCAAGGCAGGCTGGCATGATATACTACATGCATGCTCATGTGTGCAAAGAAAGATCACTCATGGATCACCAAGGCAGGCTGACATGATATACTGCATGCTTATGTGTGTAATGAAAGATCACTCATGGACCACCAAGGCAGGCTGACATGATATACTGCATGCTCATGTGTGCAATGAAAGATCACTCATGGACCACCAAGGCAGGCTGACATGATATACTGCATGCTCATGTGTGCAATGAAAGATCACTCATGGACCACCAAGGCAGGCTGACATGATATACTGCATGCTCATGTGTGCAATGAAAGATCGCTCATGGACCACCAAGGCAGGCTGACATGATATACTGCATGCTCATGTAAGCAATGAAAGATCACTCATGGACCACCAAGGCAGGCTGACATGATATACTGCATGCTCATGTGTGCAATGAAAGATCACTCATGGACTACCAAGGCAGGCTGACATGATATACTGCATGCTCATGTGTGCAATGAAAGATCACTCATGGACCACCAAGGCAGGCTGACATGATATACTGCATGCTCATGTGTGCAATGAAAGATCACTCATGGACCACCAAGGCAGGCTGACATGATATACTGCATGCTCATGTGTGCAATGAAAGATCACTCATGGACCACCAAGGCAGGCTGACATGATATACTGCATGTATGCTAATGTGTGCAATGAAAGATCACTCGTGGACCACCAAGGCAGGCTGACATGATATACTGCATGCATGCTCATGTGTGCAATGAAAGATCACTCATGGACCACCAAGGCAGGCTGACATGATATACTGCATGCATGCTCATGTGTGCAATGAAAGATCACTCATGGACCACCAAGGCAGGCTGACATGATATACTGCATGCATGCTCATGTGTGCAATGAAAGATCACTCATGGTACCCAGATAGCCCAATGAGGATCAGCACAAAAATGTGACAACTGCATTCATCATATAAATGGGGAGGAAAGGGGAAGATAAGAACATAGGAAGAAGGAGACATGAATGCATAGGTAACTGGCAACAGCATCAGCCTCATTTTACCCATTGTGTACATGGTGTTGGAATGTCACATCAGCACTAACCATTACCTACAGCCAATGTTCAGACCTCAATAAGTATGACAATTATATAACTATTGCCCTATGAACCTAAAATGGGGAGCAGAAGGGAGTTTTTGTGGGAAAAGACCCATTTTCAATAAATATAGAGGGAAAAAAAGAAGTATGGCAAGAGTGGAAGGTACCAAGGAATGGTTATTCAAAAGAACAGGGGGAGAAATGAAGGAAGTTAATGCACACAAACAGGTACAGTCAGAGATTTATTTCAGACAGGCACGTGCAGTAGGCTCACAAAAGGTGGGGACAACAGTGGATGGACACAGAACGGGGAGGACACTTGATATTCAAAAGGATTAGGCAATGAGCAAGGTATGGAGGAAAACATGTAACACAGGGGAACACGTGAATGGAAAAAGGGCAGGTTTACAGGCTGGGCTAGAGGACAAAATACTCAGCAATCACTTACCTCCTAGGTTCACACTATAACAGTTTCCATTACTGGTGATACATGGTTGGGACATGCTGGTTGCTAGACTCAACAAACTATGCAAAGTGCTACACAGTGGTAAGGTAGGTATTCAGCTGTCAGCATACCACAGCAAACTCCATTCTCAGGAACCCTCACAAGAAAATGAGGAGAGACCCCTCTAGGAAACTTTCAGAAGAGGAGCCTACTCCTTGTCATCCTGGGGGAAATGGTCACAAAAGCCACCAGCTCTGTAGTCACTTTTTGCAAATTGGTTTCCATTCCTATATTGAGAATACAATCTTGCAACCACTAAGAACAACTACTGAAAGTACTGGCCAGTGTTGGACCAGAAGAATGAGAAATCAATAACACATTCGTACACAGGTATGGTACACAAACAAATTCAGTTCTCTCAGTGTAGTAGGGTAAATGGTATATGCACCAGGCTGCCAGCAGAGTTGTTCCTGCCCCCTGTACCATCCTGCTATGTTGATGTTTGCTCCTTCACTGATTTTAAAACAATGTGGTGGTGGTGCTGCGGTAGCGTTGTCGCCTCACAGTTAGACGTTGCCCGTTCGATTCTCAGTTAGAGCGTCTTCTGTGTGTCGACATGCATAAATGGGCGTTCCTTCGTTGAAGGTTGTGCATTAGGCCCGGCAAGCCAGCACGTAAAAATCTACTGCCAATCATTAGCAGACCGGAGTTCCACTGTGGCGACCCCTAACCGGGAAAAGCCGAAAGACACAATCTCAGTACAGAGTTACATCGGCTATATCTGTCAGTCTCTCTCTTCTTAATCTTTGCCTCCCACTCTTGTAACCTTTTAGGGTGGCACCACTACAGGTCACAATAACATGCTGTACTGATCAACAAAATTGTTGATATCAGTAGCATTACTCTCCTTCCTAGCAGTCTCATTCCAGGCATCAACCTTGCACAAGGGATAATCATACATCTCCTGTAAGCACTCAACAAAGTCTCTATGCAGGAAAAACAAGAATCAATTGCTCTTCTTGGACATCATGTGGGATCCCTGCAGTTCACAGTGCCCTAGAATGAATGTCCACTCATGATGGTTCACTTTCTAGAGCAAAATGGTAGCCTGTGTGCATGAATGCACATTTGGACATGATGTGATATACAACCGAGCTTTGCAGTTGGGCACTACTAAATGTCTGTAGCACAATTCCATGGAACTGTGTGTCTATGCAGATTGCTTTCATCAGAATGATGGTCACATTCTTTAATAGCACAGATTCCAGCATGAGAATCACTGGCCACCGTGGCTTGTGTATTGAGTTCTGGATGCAAATCAGAAGTATGTACTAAATGGCTCATTAGCATAACCACAACTCTAAGATATTCTTATCATTTTGAAGTAAAGTGTGGGCACCATTTTCTGTGTGACCACTTAGAGATGATAACTGTGATGTGCAGAATGTTACATACTATTTCTGTGTACTTTGAAGGTGAAGAAGAAAACCTACCTGGTAATGTAACCCAACATCATAATCAACATCTATGGTGGATTGCAGTAACAGAGAGATAGATGACATGAGGTATGTGTGCTGCAAAATAGCACAATGGCATGGATGTACCATAACACATGGTCATTCAGCATTTAGGGAAGGACATCACACAAGTGGCATGACAATCACTAATTGTGGAGTGAGGCATTTAAACACACTATAAGGGGAGTGTAATAGAATGGACATAGCAATGCCACATATTCAGGAAAGGCTGTAGGGAGCTCATTGAAGTGTGTACATGTGGATAGATTTGTGCAGCACTACAGACATTTGGTAATCAGGTACAGACTGGAGGTGGGGCAGTGTTCGTAAGCAGATAACGCACAGCCTGCTTTACCCACCCAGGCTGATGTATAACCTAGAAGTGTACAGGGACTGTTGTGGGACCATGAGAAAAAAGTGGGTGGAAGGGTTCACCACCTAGGAAACTGAGGTGTTACTGCAGGCTCTCTGCACATGTAACATGTGCCTCCTGGACAAAGGTGCTATAAGCAATTAGCCAGAAGAACGGTATATGATGTGAATGCTGAATGTGGCTAAAAAAGGTGTCTGCAACAGGTATGGCAAAGGGTAAACAGTATGATCCATAAAAAGGAACAGGCATGCAACATTTCAAAGAAGGGGTGACTGGCCAATACAGAAAAGACTAGCAGAGATAAAAGAGCTCCTTCTGTGCCTGTGTGGAGAATAGGAGTGGACCTTAAGATGCAAGGTTGGCTTAGATTTGTGAGCTGGGCTGGCAGTGACCACCTGATTGTCAGTTATAATGCTGCAGGTTCATATTACCAACTATTCACTTGTATTAAGCAATGTTCAAATAAAGAACTGTTCAGCCTCTAAACTGGTGTTCACGTGGTACCTCTGTTCTTCCCATTGCTAGAACGAATTCTTCAGTATATCGAACGATGACTTGAACCACTTATCTGATAACTCTGATGAGGAAATGATGGACTCTTTGGGAGAGTAACCAGAGGATCATCCATTTATGATTGCTCTAAACCAGAAGACTTGCAGCATTACATTGACAAGTGGCTTGTGCACACTCCTCTCATTCCTTTGCATACTTAGTTTGGCAGTGGAGCTATTTCCTTCTGGAAACATAACTTAATCGTCTGCAGCTGTCCTTAATCAAGAATATTAAAATATTGACTGGTCTCCTGACTATAAGGCTACTGACCCTAAAACTGCCATTAACACATCATTGACTATACTGATCACATACAAAATAAACTCTTCCCATTAATAAGTGGAAGGCTAAGAAGCAAAGGTGCCCCTTGGCTCTGCTCACAACTATTTCAGCAAATATAAGACAGAGAGAAGAGGCTTGCAGAGCTTGGGAAAGATTAGCCCGCTAAGTCAAAGTAACTAACAACATATTAAAGTTGCACGATGTAAGCTGCTTACAATATGCAGATGAAAGTGTGATAATTACACCTCATAGATATGCTAAAGAAATGAACAGTACAATACTAAATAACTTCACAGCTCTTGAACTTGCCTCAGACCAACAGACTATCCCTAAACTCTGCAATCATGTTGTTCATATGACTATACTCATGAAGAGGCTGGTATAAATTCAGTAGCAGTGAATTAGGTTGTTGTTTCTTTCGGCTTTTCCTGGTTAGGTGTCACCACAGCGGAACTCTGGTCCACTAATGATTGGCAGTTGATTTTTAC
This sequence comes from Protopterus annectens, assembly GCF_019279795.1. Classification (NCBI taxonomy): domain Eukaryota; kingdom Metazoa; phylum Chordata; order Ceratodontiformes; family Protopteridae; genus Protopterus; species Protopterus annectens. The sequence continues at coordinate 1,226,686,930 of NC_056746.1, read as the reverse complement.
GTGCTGAGTTGCCAGCCCTAACACACAACCTTCAACGAAGGTACGCCCATTCACGCATGTCTCCACGCAGAAGACGCTCTAGCTGAGTGAATTAGGCAATGTTAATAATTTTATATATCCTTTACTAAGCCTTCAACAATTTTGCCTGTATGTAATACTGTAAAATCTTGGACTTGTACAGTTTCTGTGCTGTGAAATGACCTAAGTGACATCTATGTAATTTTCTGTTGTATGTACCCAGGTCTTGACTATAAAGGGGCCATGGACTAGTTCTCCTACCCAATTAACAAACACAAACACAAATAAAGCCAATTTCTTTATTTATTCCTTATAGATTCATAGGTGAGATTACAGAGACCCTGAAGCATCACTTTAGCTGCTTCATCACCTTACTTATATTGACATCAGAAAAGTATTTAAAAGATAAGGTGCAGTTTGCCCATAAATGCATATATTTTTAACAATAGTTTGACTAATGCATTGAGGGCTTATCCAGTTGTGAACCAAACTTGTTTTATGCTGCATAGTAGCAGATTATTAGCTGAGTTATTTGTATTTCTTGTTAATTTAGTAGACTGAACCCTTTTCTGCAATTGTAAAAAAATCTTTTTGCAGAGGATTGGTACTTGGGCTCTTATTATATTCCTTCTTTATTACACCTCCCTTGGGACTTGCCACATCTAAACTGTTAAATGAATGCAGATGACATTGTGCTGCTTGCTAGATGTTCTAAATAAATAAATAAGCACTGCTGCTCTTCAAAATCACTTTTGATAGCTGTGGCACTTGCTGCAAACCAACAGACTATACCTAAAGTCCTGAAAATCCCTGGCCATTTTGTCTGAGACCCAACGGAGAATTGATGAGCCCTATAACCCTATAATAATCTCACTTTGTGTCACTGATGTTGCTGGACTTAAACTGGCTACTTTACCCTATCAGAAATGTCAAAATCTTACATTAGGTTAAAATATTACTTTCTTTCTCCACACAGAGAAGTAGGTTCAGTTGTTACTAAATCAGAACAAAATACCAGGTAAGATCTCAAATCTTCTTATACAAAAGCTAGAGGCCTAGAGCCCTAGATATTCTTTTACCCAGGCTCAAATATGCAAATCATTTTCCTACTCATCTCAAAACTGTACTATACTAACCAATAGAAAATACAATAATAAACTTTATTCATCTCAACTTCACCAATGAACATCATTGTACTATATTAAGAAGTAAATGGTTTCCAAAACAGGACAGAACACATTTTTTATTAAACAAAAGTACAGTTGTACAAAATCTTAGAATAGCAGTCGATGTCCTTCTCTTTAGTATTCTTCACTGAATGGATCTGCTGGCAAGGATAGCCCAATGTCTGGCCATTACACCAATGCCTTTAGATTTTATTGGCACTGAATGTTACACTTAAGCTCCCTACATATGGTTTAGGGCATAAGGGTGATGTACGGATGCAAATATGCAGAGCTGAATTGCCCAGGAGGGATCAGTGACCTGCCAATAACAACAAGGAATATGTAGATACAGAAGGAAAAAAGTTCAGAATGGAAAGAAAATGAAAGCCCCTCAGCCAGGAGGGAAACAGAAGCAAGAGACATAACAGAAGGGGGAAGGAGAGAGGTACCGACTACTGCAACAGGGAAGGGAAGGACATGTTCTGTTATGGTAAGATTTTACACAACTGTACTATGTCCATCTATATCGCTGTTGCAGTAATCATAACTGAAGGGACAGTAAAACAGCTAAGAAGAAGACTAGGAGGAGGACGTCTGCAGAAGAGCCCTCTACCCCATGCAGAATAGCCTTGGCAAAGCCTGCACTGTTCTTGGAAACAACTTCCAATTTGGACTGCTTAGTAAAAGTATGAACAGAGGACCAAATAGCAGTTTCAAAAAAAGGGCTGATATCCAAACCCTTGAAAATGAAGGATAGAGCTTGATGACCATATCCTTGAAAAGGTTACCAGAAGAAACAACTTCCCTAGTAGACTGTGTCTTTCGAAACAAAGAAAGACATTTGCTGTGAAAGGAATAACAAAAGGAAATGGCCTTAGAGATCCAGGAGGAGATTTTGGAAACAGCTAAACCCAAAGTTGTGGGATGAAACGAAGCAAAAAGTTGTCCAGATTTGCATATAGCCCTTGTTTTATCCAAACAATATCTGAGCTGCCTAAGGAAATCCAAAGTGTGGAAAACCTTCTCATTGGAACACTGTGGAGAAGAAAAAAAGGATGGTGAATAGACTGATTAAGGGAGAAATCAGTGACCACCTTGTACATAAAAGAATGATTCCTATAGATACCCTATCTCTATGAAAAACTAAAAAAAGAGGACTGGCCATAAGAACCTGAAGCATTTGGCTGAAGCGAGAGCTAAGAGCTGAATACTTTTCCAAGTATAAAACTGCAAGGAAGCTGAACTAGCAGGTTGAAAAGGAGCCTGTGCCAGTTTTTCAACAATTAATTTGACGACCCAGGAAGGAGGAATAGACTCTCTTGGGGGCTTGAGATGAAGGATGCAGTTACAAAATTGTTTGACTTCAAACTGAGAGGCCAAAGGAGGGTGCAAAGGCAGACAAGTAGATATAGCTGACAGGTAAGCTTTGATGGAAGAATATACCAAGCCAGCATGGAAGAGATCACACAAATAAGGGAAAACCAGAGAAAACAGTTTTTAATTTCTCCAAGTGTTTTTGGTTTCTTTTACCATGATGGGAATTGACCCCATTCCTAAGTCAAAGTATGATTAAAGTTCATGAAACTAGTATTGTTTCAGTCTTTGATGTCAGCCAAAAGTGCTCTTTGCAGCACCCATAATGTGCCCAGTAATGATTCTTTCTGCAATTTTATGGAGTTGCATTTATCAGTAACATATCTAAATACAATTGTAGATTCTTTTTTTATAAGACCCATTGCTCCTACTACTATTGGAATTGTCTGGGTATCTTTCTTCCACATTGCTCTCATTTCTGCCTGCAAATCCTGAAATTTTTATCACTTTGTGTCTCTCTGTACACAAGACACTGTAGTCACTGGATGTAGCAATTTCAATGATCGATGCTCCTTTAGTCTTATTTTCATGGACCACTACATCCGATTTTCTAGCATCTATCTTTTGAACTGCTGGTAATAGGTGATCCCATGTGATGTAGACTTCAACATTTTCTATGATGCTTTGTAGTTCATGTTATACACTGTTTCTCAACCACTTCAATACCATAATGTTTGCACAATCCCCAGTGCAACAGTCGTGACACATTATTGTGCCTTTTAGTGTACATGTTCAATGGACTTTGTAAACCAATGTGTACGTTGCTCACTATCTTGGGCCACCAATATTAATCTTTCATCTTTTGGTTTGAATTCGCCTCTCCTTAATCATTCCTGTGTTCAAAATGAGGTTCTTCCAGAAATTTTCTATACTTGCAACTATATTTATGCATTTTCTACATTTCTTACCTTCTCATCTGCTCCTTCACCTTATATTCTTTCTTTTGTTTTTTTGGCACATTCATTTGCAGCCTGATTTTTATCTACTTCTGGTTTGATTTACATTTCTGCTTCTGCAAGATTAAGCAGAGAAGTCATCTTATATTTATTCTCCTCATGTTTCAAAACTTTCATTACATTTGGGTCTTGTGTGGTCAGCAGACTATTGCAGTCCCATGATTGCAGATCTATGCATGTTATCAATTTCAAGGAGGCACATCTCTCCTTCAAATAGGCCATCTATAAGCTTGGAATGCACTGATTTTTATAAATCATTTGGTGAGCATGAAGCATCCTTCTTGTTTTCCTGTCTAGCCTATCCAACACATTTTGGGGACAGTCAATCACTCCAAATCTGTAGGTTAGGACAGAAACAGCAAATCAGATTATAGCTTGAATTTTGTTCCTAGATGTTAACGCTGTTTTCAGGATTAATTTAAGTCTACTAAAGTATTCCTTACTAATCTTTATTTGCATTTGTTCATGTTTTATTGTTGATCCTTCATCAATTCACAAATATTTATACACAACTCTTGCTCAAGTTCTTTTATATCATATTCTTGTCCCAAAGTGATGTTTTCTGAGTGCTGCAGTTTTCCTGCTTTCAGGGTTGTTATTGCACATTTATCAAGACTAAATGACATTCTTATATCATCTGAAAAGGTTTTGACAACTTGCAGATGTGCTTTCAGTTCCACATCTGATGAGCTATACAGTTTCAAATCATCAACAAAGAGAAGATGAGATATCTTTAAGTAGATAGCTTAATGGGTTAAGGGCAAGACAGAATAGCAGAGTCACCCCGGAATATTCCCCTTTGAATTTTTATTCCTGGGATAATAATTTGTCCTTTATCATGGCTTAACTGCAAAGTGGTTTGCCACTGTTTCATGGTCACTGTCATGTATTCAATCAGTGTAGGTACAGCTTATACATTTTTAAGCACTCTTTTATTCATGAATGTGGGATACTATCAAATGCTTTTTTTGTAGTCAGTTTTATCCGTGAATGTGGGATACTATCAAATGCTTTTTTGCAGCCAATCCATGCCATACTTAGATTCTTCCCCTTTTTACAGTTCTCCACTATGACTTTATTTAACAACAAATTATCCTTTGTTCAATATGACTTTCTTTTATTGCCCTTTTGTTCTATTGTCATAATTGAGTTTTCTTCTAAATGACTATAAACTCTGTCAGCATCAATTCCAGTGTATGGTTTATACGCTGTCAGAAGGTGTATAGTTTATGTGCTTTGGGAAGGCAAGTCATGGTCTATAATGTTTAGGGTAGCTTGCAAGTTCACTCTTAAGTAAGACCATTGATTTTCCTATTGTTAGCCAGGCTGTTGTCTGTTCCGGGTGTTCATAAAATAGTTCTTACTCATGGCTAAATCTTCATGCAGAGATGTTAATACTTTAACCAGAAGTTAGATAATGTATCTGGGCCTGGTGTTTTCCAGTTAAAGGCTTTTCTTAACTTTGTTTACATCTCTCTGGCTGCTACTTTATCCCATTTCATATATTGTACATTTAAACTTCTTATTCTTTCTTTTACTTTTTCTATCCATTTATCATCTTTGTCATGTTCCACAGGGTCTTCATAAATACTTCTCCCAAATAAATCTATTTCTTTTTTTAGTGGACTTTCAATTACTTTTACCTTGTTTCCCAATACCCTATAAAACATTTTTGGGGTAATCAATAAATTGCTTATTTTGTACTTTTCCTTTATATTTATCTGCGTTATCTTCTACGTTTTTCCACATGTGCTGAGATTTTTAGTTTATTATTTGTGATAGTGCATGTTAGATCCTGATCTGTTGTAATACTGTGCACTACTTTTATCACATCTATCCTCCTAAATATTTGTATTGATCTGTTCCCTCTTCTACACTTTTCTAACCATGAAACCTCTCCTGAGAAGGGATCCTGATAGTAAGAGAGACACTAACAGAAAATCTTTTACATTTAGACATATATGAATTTTTGGTGGTAGGTTTCCTGGCCTCCTGCAGAACCTGAAGCACACAATGCCTTAAATGAATTAAAACTCAATCACCCACAGTATCATTTGAAAAGTGGACAGGTGAGGATGGATAAGAAACCCCTTGTCTTGTCTTGTGTGTGAAGATCTACCCAATGAGGTAATTTGTGGTGACTGGCCCTGGCCAAGTGAGAAAGATGGGGAAGCCAATGCTGTCTGGGCCAGAAGGGAGTCACCAGCAAGATTTTGCGAAAGTACTGCCTGATCTTCTGCAGAACTTGTGGCAACAGAAGAAGGGAGGGACACACATACAGAAATACCCCCTTCCAAGAAAAAGACAGGCATCCACTTTCCAAATCAGTGGACTTGGGACTCTGGGACAGTATAGAAGAAGTTGTTTTTTCAGAGGGGAGGCAAAAAGATCTAGCTGAGGAACACACCACAGATGGATGATGGTCTGGAACACATCTCTGTGAAGCACCCATTCATGATCTTGTGTGTAAACAGGATCAAAAGTCTGCCATGAGTCTGTGCTCTGAGGAAATGAAACCACCAGAACAGTCAATTGATACTGGATAGGTAGATCCCAGACCTGAACAGCTAAACTGCAAAGAAAATAGGACCTTGTACCCCCTTGCTTGTTGATATGCCACATTACAGTGGTATTGTACACAAGGGTTTTAGGGGGCCAAGCAGAAAAAGAAAATGAAAGCCTGTACTGCCAGAATCAGAGTCCTCATCTCTTTTATGCTGATATTGTCTGACTTCTGATGAAGACCCCAAAGACCCTGAACCTTCAAAGGGCCACAGTAAGCACCCAACCTCACTGGAGCTCAGTCATGAGAAAATTAAAGCAAAGAAACAGGGAACTCTAGGGGGTAGCAGTGTTGAAGCTACACCAGTTTGAGACATCACTAAACCTTCCTCATATAAAGTCTGGCAAAAAAAAAAAAAAAAAATAGATGTAAGAAAACCAGATATAGTGGTCCATGAAAAAAAAAAAAAACAAAAGCAGCATTGATCAATGAAATTGCTACACTCAGTGACTATATTGTCATACATACAAAGAGACACAGAGTCAGAAAATACCAGGATTTTCAGGCAGAAATAAGGGCAATGTGGAAAAAGGATACGCAGACAGTTCCAATAGTAGTAGAAACGACATTCATACTTAGATATGTTATCGATGGGTCCCCTTCAGATGATCAAACTTTTAAACCTTTAAAAGTTCGACTTTCATATGGCCGAGACCGTATGATCGAACTTTCAAAAGCTCGACCGATCTGAATGCAGATCTCCATACAGTGCAGAACGGGAAGATTTCCCATTACCACAATGTAGTGCGATCACGGTGTTGGTATATTTAAGTAGCAGGGGGTGTGGGGGGGTGCAGGGGGCCTTGTCCCCCTGCTAAACAGAGTTAGTGTTTTTTTTTTTGTATCAAGGTGTTTACTTTACATGGTCGATGTTTCAAATGTTCGATCATATGGTCTCGGCCATATGAAAGTCGAACATTTGAGCTGTCGATCATGTAAAGTAGACCAATTACTGATACATATAACTCCATACGAAATACAGAAGGAGTCATTACTGGGTACATTGTGGGTGCTGCGAAGAGCACTTTTGGCCAATATCAAAGACTGAAACAATACTAACTTCATGAACTTTAATCCTACTTTGACTTAGGAATGGAGTCCATTTCCGTCATGGTATTAGAAACCAAAAAGACTTGGAGAAATTAAAAAAAAAAGGAGTCTGGCTAAAGGAAGCATTATAAGCCATTAACCTCAGAGTCGTGGGAAATTCCCTGGCTGTGACAGAGGACGAAGAGAAAGGAAGAAGGTTGACAGAGACAACACGTTGGGGACAGGAAGGAAGGCCAACATGAAAATGGTTTGAGTCCTGCAGCCAAGAAAAATTTGGTCCTGGGAGTGTGTAAGCCCTGGCTTCTTGAGATTGATGGTGAATCCCAGACTCTGCAAAAGACAAGTGTGAAAATGAAGATCTTGTAAAACACTTCTGGGAGACAGAGCCTGAATAAGCAGGTCACTTAGATAAGAAACTATCTATATCTGTCAAATCCTGCAAAATGCAATCACAGGAGTGAGACATTTGTAGAAAGACTAAAGGGCAAAGCAGACAACTAAACATGAGAGGAAGAAGAGAGAAACATAAAAATGTCCTTAACAGAGGGTGAATAGGGATAGACATCCTTAGAGACCAAGAAGGCCTAGGGAAGAAGTAGAAGAACCAAAGTCTGAAGAAATAGCATGCTGAAAGAAAGGACATTGAAAAAGGTATTGAGGCGAGACAGCGAGGTCAAGAATTGGTCTCCAAGTTACCTCCTTCTGAGAAACCAAAACCATCCTGGAGTAAAAACCTCTTCCCCCTTGGGTAGTTGAAATATGTCAGATGATGCCCTGATCCAAAAGAAATAGGAAAACCTCTGGAAATGTGGGGGGGGGGGTGTTGGTCTGAAGTATGCTGTGGATTGCCTGAAAAGGTGGTGAGGTGAGATTTCCATATCATGAAATGCCTCTGAAGAATAATAATCAGAACTCAAGAGTCTGAGGTCATCTGTTGTCAATTTGGAAGGGCAGAGAAAGGCAGAAAGACAAGGGGACCTGGATGAGGGGAAGAGTAGGCAAAATGTCAAATAGAAACAGGCTTGTCCTAAAAGGCAGGCTTCTGAGAAGTAGAAGTCTGAGTCGACTTAGCTGGAGAAATAATCCTGTTCCCCTTCTTACCTTTAGGAGGTTAGGGAGTATGCCTGCAGACAGAAGGGTAATTCCTCTGAAACTTAGGTTTTGCGGAGGCAAAATACGGTTGAGTTGTTGAATGTCCTAATTCTTATTCTGGAGGGATTTAAATAGGTCAGCAGCAGTTGTCTCAAAAAGATTCTTGCTATCCAGAGGAGAATCCAAAAGTTTCCCTTTAATATCATCAGGCAAAGGCTTCAGACAAAGCCAAGAATAATGCCTCATCATAGAACTAAAGGCAGCATCCCTGAAAGAGGCACCAACAGCATTGTAACAGCATTTTATGGTGTGACAAGCAATCTGGGAAGTGGACTCAAGCAGAGAAAGAGCAGAAGCTTCCCTTCTGAATCAGGCAGATCAGACATCTCCTTAGCCACCTGAGAAAGGAGAGCAAAGATATACCTGGTCATGTGGGTTTGGTAATTAATAGCCTTGAATGACAAAGTGTCAGCAGTTTTTAACCTTTTTACCTAACCTCTCCATACTGTCCTTATCAGAAGGAAGGGCCTTAGAAGAAGACAGAAGTTGAGACTGAAACCACAGAACCATCAGCAGAAGGACATTTAAACAAAAATTTGTAGTCCTTGGGCACCTTATAGAATCTATCGATTTCTTAGGGGCTAGTGGCTGATAATTAGGAGCTACAAATCCAGCAGATAAGGTGTCCTGAAGTGCTGCCGGAAGAGGAGGAACTGCAGATGGCTAAGATGACTCCATCCACAAAAGCTCATAGTATATCTTTTGGATGTCAGAGACCTGGGATTAATCCCACTTAAAGTGTTCCATTATACAAGAAATATTACCACTGAAGTAAGATTCTTCCAAGGGGGAATCCTGGCTCAAAGAATCCTCTTCCTCTGAACCATAGTCTGGAGAAGATTAAATTTGAGAGGAGTATGCAAGGGACTCAACGCCAGAATTCAGATCCTCATCAGAGGAATCTGGATCCTTTGTAAGAGACATTTCCATTCAATTTGTTCCAATACATTAGTTCTGTTAAATCAGTACTACATTCCAACTCTAAAACTGAAGTTAAACTGGGTATTACCAGTGACATTTATTTAGGTTAAGTATTCATGTACTTATTTAATTATATATTTCCATTCATGTTTTTTGAATTTACTTACTTCATTTGTTCACTGGGTTAGCCACTATTTGGCAATGCCATCTTACAGAGGACATTTGTGGGAAAAAAAATTCCATATACAAATCCAAATAAAAAGGCTCATTGTCACAGTCCCCCTCAATAAAACATACCACACCAAATGGAATTTGACAACCTTTATTAAACTTTCTTAAACATAACTTTATTGAATGACATTTTAATTTACTAATCACAGCATAAACATCCATGCAACCATTCACCAGATCAGCATATCCCTACTCACACTGCCCAAAATAAGTAGCATCATCACCATAGCTAGCTTACTCTTGCTTATCAAAGGAACGTTCCACTAATCACTTTCATCCCCCAAACTCCTTGAATCAAACACCCAACACCATAGGGGGGCACAGAAGAGAGATAAGCCTGCCCCTCTTCTCTGCCTAAGCACCCAGCCCACAGATGTAATAACCAAAACCTCAATGGCCTCAAAGAAGGGCTTGAGGGTGGGTAGCAAGTCCACACCTAAATCTGAACCCCTAATCAGCTACATTCACATTAAACCCCTTAAGCCTCTCCTCACACCTACCTCACTTCCTCCCCAACTGTCTTCCCCCCGAAATTAACCCTTCCTTACCCACAGATCTCTCTAAACTCCTTCCACTTCATCCCAGTCCTAACACCTCATCTTCACCTCTGCCAGACAATACTCCCCTATCATTTCCTTATAACCTCCAAATACGGAAGGTGTCCCTGGACAATTTGGCTTGTTCCCAAACTTCATCTGTCACTGTCCCCCTCAATAAAACACACCACACCAAATGGCACTTGACAACTTTTATTAAACTTTCTTAAACCTAAATTATTGAATAATGTTTTAATTTATTAATCATAGCATAGACATCCATGTAACCATTCACCATGGCAGAGTACACCCACTCACCCTGCCCAAAATAAGCAGTGTCATCACTACCGCTCGCTTACTCTAATTTATCAATGCAGCATCCCACCACTCACTTTCATCCCCCAAACTCCTTGAAACAAACACACAATACCAGAGGGGGAACAGAAGAGGAACAAGCCTGTTCTACTTCTCTGCTAATCAGCCTGACACAGGCTGTTCACCCTCACATACTGCGGGGCCTTCACTAAACCCTCAAAAAACAAACCTAAGTGTTTATTAAACAAATCCAAACTAAACTCATTCAGGGGCACTCCATCCTCTCTGAACCAAATTGCATCCCTGCATACCTCTTAACCTTTTAGCAGAAGGAATCTGCATAAAGCCTAAAATAATGGGGGGACAAAGCCTCAAAAACAGGGACAAATTTTAAATATTGATCTCACAAACTTAGCTAGCTGCTAGAATAATAGGCTATGGGTGAGCATGTGTTTTCTGAAGTCTGAAACTAAAACGCCACTCATTATTTAGTGACTTCAATCCTGACTGATTTGCCAGAAAACCCACAAATTTTATGAGCAACAGACCAAAAATATGAGGCAAAAGTCTGGACATTTTGTAAAAATGTGGACAGTTGAGAGGTATGCATCCCTGTCATTAAAATTCCAATGTTCTATCAGATAAGCACGCTAAGTAACCAGTTGCCTCACCAGCATAAAATTAACAAACTGATGAGCCCACTCTGTAGCCATAAAACTGCAGGAATGTCTCCAAAATAAAGGTGGTACTATTTCTTGCCACACAATCCACACACCTGGATATAACCACTGCAAAGAAGCCAGATCCTGTCTTATTCTATATATCAACTGTCACTTTGGGATTATTCCCAAATCATTACTTGTGGAAGAGCTCTCGGATCATGTGACCCAAGCAGGTATTACCCTAGCCCTGAGTATCATCTGGCCTTCGCCCATAATGATACCACAATATAAGGACAACATGATTGACTTCAACAATTGGCTAAGCTTCTGGTGTCATTCAAAGGGGATCCAGTATCTTTCTGCCTGGGATGACATGATCGACAGACCACAATGCTTTGTTAGAGATGGTCTGCACCTGTCACCCCTGGGATTCAGGTTACTGGCTAAGGCTCTTGCCAGCCCTATAGTGCCTTTTTTAGGCAAAGTTCAAAGGACAAACCCACCACCATAACAGGTACAAGCATGCAAAATCTGAAGGTAATGCTACTCAATGCTAGAAGTCTAAACCTCAAAATGCACTCTCTCAAGGCACTCCTAAGAATGGAGAACATCGATATCTGTGCAGTAACTGAGACCTGGTGCAAGGCTCCAGAGAGCACCCCTGCAATACCAGGCTACAACTCTTACCACACTTTTCGGCCACCAAACCAAGATCGAAACACTAAAGGTGGAGGAGTGTCCATATTCTCCAAGGATATTCACACCACCAGGATAGTTGCCCAACACAATGCATCTGAAATTCTCCAGGTGCAACTAACACTAGGTAAGACTGCAACCCAAATTATAGCTTGCTACAGATCCCCCACCATGCCTCAAGATTCTCCCTACACCTTTCTGAACATACTGGAAAATATTAATATACAACCAAACACCCTATTACTAGGTTATTTCAACTACCCTGCCATTAATTGGGAAAACTACTCATGTACCAACACCTTTGCCCAACGGTTCGTGGAATTCATAAATTCCTATCACCTGGATAAATTAATCCATAGTCCCACCAGGGGCTCCAGTATCCTAGCTCTGGTCATTACCAACATGGGAAATCAATGCTCCACACCTATGGTCACCCCCTTGTTGGCCAGGTCAGACCATAAGCTTATCACCCTTAACATCCACATCCCACCCCCACCGCCCAGTAAGGAAACCTCCATAAAAAACTTCTCCAAAGCCAACTTCATGCTACTCAAGTTAGAAGTTACAAACTTCATGACACCCATGCAGACGGGGACTGAAAGTTCGACTGCTGAGTCCTACACTAAGGCACTGTACGAGCACATCCACTCATGCATGAATCGTGCCATCCCAAATAGAACCAAAATGCTCTCCTCCAAATAAAGGAAGCCAATATGGTGGTCCCCTGCCATAAACAAATTTTACAACAAAAGGAAGAAACTGTTGCAAGAAAGAGGAAAATCCCAGGATGCAAAAAACTCCCTTACCAGCCTCAGTAAGAAGCTGAGATCCCTCATAAAATCTTCCAAAGCTAGTTATGAAAATAAAATTGCCAACGATTCCAAAGACAGCCACAAGGCATTCTATAACTATGTCAAGAATCTAAATGGCAATGCTCAAATCTGCTCTGAGCTACAACAGAATGGCATTAAATATACTGATCCCAAGGATATTGCCAATATCCTGGCATATCGATTCAGTGCCAACTTCACCCCCCTCTCACCCCCTAAATGGCCCATCTCAATACTGGAAGCTTGCGAAATTCCGGCAATAATGGCCACACAGGTAAAAAACACACTCTCCAAAGCTAAGAATACAGCATCCATGGGACCAGATGACATCCCGGGCTGTGTACTACATGAACTACAAAATGAACTGGCACTTCACGTAAGTGTCATGTTTAATCATACCTTCACCTCAGGCTTTGTGCCTACTGAATGGCGCACAGCTACAGTTATCCCACTCCACAAGGGGGGATACACCTTGGATCCCGGGAACTACCACCCCATCAGTCTGACAAGCCTGATCTGCAAGGCCATGGAACGTATTATCATGGAACTTATAAACAAAGACATTGGCAACCTTAAAACACTGGACCCCACCCAGTTTGGGTTCGTGAAGGGACGATCTTGTCTCCTGAACCTGATTGACTTCTTTGAATCAGTCTCCAGAGCTGTGGATGAGGGTAAGGCAGTCCACACAGTCTATCTGGACCTCGCCAAGGCCTTTGACACCATCCCCCACTCTGGAATCATAGATAAACTTACTAAGCTGGGCATTAATCCCTAAGTCACTCGATGGGTTGCCAACTGGCTTATTGACAGAACCCACACTGTAAAAGTAGCTGACTCCATATCCAGCTCCAGACAAGTGACAAGTGGAGTATCTCAGGGTTCAGTCCTGGGACCTCTCTTGTTTGGCATCTACTTCTCTGAAGTACAGGCCAACACTAATGGACTCTGGCTAACAAAGTTCGCAGATGACTGCAAACTGGGAGCCATTATTGAATCCCCAAATGTGGATACTCTACAAAAGGGCCTTACAGAAGCAGATGCTTGGTGCCAGAGACATGGGCTCAAGCTCAATGCCAAGAAATGTATAGTTATCCCCTTTGGGAAAAAACATGTACCCGTGAATTACCACATAGGTGGCAGTACACTAAACACTGAAAGTGTGATAAGAGACTTAGGGACACAGGTGGACAGTGGTCTCACCTTCAATAACCACATTGCCACAACAGTCAGGCAATCTTTCTATGTGGCACACCTAGGTCATTGTCCCACTGTACTCATCCCTCATTAGACCCATTATATAATACAATGCCCCATTTGGTATATACCTCTCAAGGCATTTGCAACAACTGGAAAGGCCATAGAAATACCTCACTAAAAGAATCACAGGCCTAAAGCAGATGCCCTATGCTGACAGCCTTAAAAAACTCCATCTATACTCTATCGCATATCATCTACTGCGAGGCGATATCTGCTTAACATACAAGGTCATGTCAAACCTAGAGCTGTTGGACATGCTACACTTAAAGAAATCCCAATCCCTCAGAGCCACACACTCCAGGGATCTAAACCTTGTCATCACAATAAACAAAACATGCTGGAGGGATAGGTTCCTGACCCAGAGACTCCCCAGACTCTGTAATAGACTGTCCATACATGTCAAGCAGAGCGCCTCTTTGGCCCTCTTCAAAAGGAATCTTGATGACTAGATGGGAGAAAGAAAATTCACCCCGGGGATCACATCAGTTGCCCTGCTAGACAGGGGTCCAGGAAAGTAAATAGCGTGGGAAGAAATAGCCAGGGAATTGTTATGGCTAGCCTTGTATAGGCCCTAGGGCTGATAACCTAGTACCAACCTATGAACCTATGAACGTTTCCATCCAAAAGAAATGAGTGGAAACCTCTCTCCAAGAAAAACAGTATACTGAAAGGCTTTCCTCATCACACATACAAACTTATTACATGTTACTACCTTACCTCCTCTCGGTCAAAGAAAACAAGTCCTAAGGATACTCCACATGAGTCCGCAGTAATCTCTGAACTCAACCCACCAGACACAACCAGTCTGTCCTTTCCCAGAAATATCTGCATGCCCCTCCCCAACTGATCTGTTTTAGATCTGCACAATCAAATGTGTACTGATGGAGAAAACACTGTCACATTCCACCAAACCAGGTACTCTAACAACTCAGACACCCTAAATGCTCCATGATGCATCAATAATGGCAACATAGCCCACAAAGTATAATCCCCTGATTCACCATTCACCAAAGGTAAACCCTGCAACAAAACCTTCATAACCTGCCTAATCAACAACCATTGCCTGTCTGTCTTAACACCAGCAACTCTACCCCATCCCTTCAACATACAAGCCACTGTCCAGGCTTTAGTAAAATCATGCAATCCTGCTACCCACACAAATATACTGATCACAGCCAGTTCCACCTTAACCAGCTGAACTTCCTTACCTTGCACCCAAGTCGAGCCAAGTATTGCAATAACAATTCTTATGATCAAACTCCCTCTTCCTCAGACAGCTGCAAAGACAAGTTTAGCAAAATCATGTAATTAATGTCTTAATATATGCCTTCCTTGTATAAGTTGCCCAAGACTGCTAAATTACCTTTCTGGTTAATTCAGTCCAATCTACCACACATCATCTGGCAATACCAGCGGCTCATCTGCTACCACCATAACTAATTGCAGAACCTGGAAAACTGAAATTGAGACAAACTATCAGCAATCCCATTTCTTGCACCTAACAAATGCACACCTGATAAAGAAAAATTAATCATCAAACTATGAAAAAACGACCTTCATAATGCTATGAGAAGCAATTCAGACTTCACTGTCTTAGACTGCAAAACTTGCACAATTGCAATATTGTCTAAATGAAAAATAACCCTCTTTCCAAGTAACAACAACATTAAGGAATCTGAAAAAAAAATGAATCCACAGCAGAATCAGGGTGAGATCCAGCAGAACCGTGGATCAGAACACTTGCCATTGTTCATACCATTTAACTCCTGTCACGTCTCACTCAGTTTTCCAAAGTGCAAAGCAACCCTGTACCTGGTGTATGTGAAGTAAATACCTCAACCATTAAGCCACACCCCCAACCTCCAAAAACTGGCCGAAAATCAATTCCTTAAGTCTACCACATTTAATTTTATAAGAAGTATATTGAACCTCTGCAGACATTACACAAACAAATATCCTTGAATTCAGTGACATTTAAGATGTTCGTTGCCCGACTGCCATTTCTCCCCTGCACGCACAGCATGGCTCCATTACTATAAATCTTCTTATGCCTTTATCTTTTCATTTATTTATTTTTTTTAAATGTTAAAAAGCTGCTACTTCCTTTATTTTTGTTTTATAAAACTTATCCTCACCCACTAATGCGGTGAGGAATTCCAATGCAGACCGATCTCCAAAATCATTCAGGATTGAAGTAAAAAATATATTGACAGACATTTGAGCTTCAGACTTCATACCCTTCCAAAAATAAATGCTAACACAAGACCTGTTATTCTATCTCAGTCCTAGGTTATTAACAGCAAGTATTTCACAAATGTCCCTATTTGGGCTGTTGTCGTCCCCCCCCCCCCCCCATTACCCCTGGCTTTATGCAGATTCATTATACTAAGAGGTGGAGAGGTGGATCTCACACACTGCAAACACACCTAAGCCCGAATGCAGACATAAAAGCATACTACTCACTGCTTGTATGTACTGTGTGTGTTCTGTCATGCACAGTGTCCTTCCAAGCATCAGTATCTCATCTGCAGGAGCAACTACCTAAACCAGCATAACTACATTATGCCTACATTAATCCAAACGCAGACTGCTCATCTCGAATATCAACGATCTTCCCACCCCCCCATAATGGTCAATGCCACACCACGCATGCACAGCGAGTGACTGTTATTCGTGAGTGCCTCGTGACTCGCAAACATGCAAACTGTCACTTGAAGCTCGGTTATCAGCAGGAAGGCTGTGAGTCACTATACCACCACCAATGAAGTCTCCAAGAACTCCTACACCAAAATCCCCTTTCTAGACTGCCAGTCTTTGTACTTGATCTCAGAACCACAAACCTCACCACATTAAACAACCAATGCCAGTATCTACAAGTACAGCTACCAGTTATAAAACTAAAAGTAAACCTAAATGACAGAGGAGATATTCCAGTTAACCCCAGCAATGTGATCGCAAATGGAACTACCAAAGAACTGACACGATGGGCTCCCCATGAACCAAGCTACCTGATGAGTAATGCTTCTAAAAAAAATAAAACCCGAAGACTGACCCTTTCAATAAAACTCAGCCGTATGCCCCCAATACATGGTACAAAACAATCAGTAACTCTCCCAGCAAAGGAAAAAATAAGAGTATGCAACCATTACCCATCTTCTCCATGCTTATTATTATTAATCTAAGGCCTACCTGTCTCTTGAAGGACCTACAAGTCATCTTGGATGTAAGCCTGCAATATAGAAAATTCACACCTAAATCTGATCCCCTACCCAGCTACACTCACGTAAAACCCCTTAAGCCCCTCTTCATGCCTACCTCACTCCTTGCCAACCCTCTTTCCTCCTAAATTAACCCTTCCTTACCCACAGCTCTACCTAATCTCTTTCTACTTAATCCCAGACCTAACACCCCATTCTACCCTTCCCCCAGACCCTAACCCCTCTTCCCTGTTATCTCCTCATAACCCCTAAATACTGAAGATGTCCCTAGACAAATTGATTTGTTCACAAACCTCATTAATAATTATTCAGACAAAATGGATGGATGTGTGTGAATGTGTAATTAGCGCCCTTCCAGGGGTGCAGAGGCCCTCTGCCATTAATTACACATTAATACACACCCTGTCAGGCATTATTGTTTGCATATATCAATGCCGATTACTGTTAAATGCATTGTCAGCAGACCAGACTGTTTTTCACACAGTTGTTTAAGGGGAGGAGCTTACTTCTGGTCTTATATCTAAGCCTGCACTGCAAGACATGTAGTTATTAGCTGTTCACAAGAAAGATTGAATTTGTAGTTCTGAATAAGCTTACTGGGTCTATGTTATCTTATCGAATGATGAAAAGAGTAAACGCTCTTTCATCAAACTGTAAAAGTCGACAGCACAAAACAGCGCGGGCACAGAACATCAATTTTTTTCCCAGCGAAAAAAATCGGTGGGCCATCTTCAGGACTTTGCCATTTTCCTCCACTATGGTGTGATCTCGGAGTTGGTATATTTAAGTAAGGGAGTGTGGGGGGCACAGCTCCCCACATTGGGGGAAGGTTATTTTGTTTGAAGTTTTTTTTTTTTTTTTTTTTGCAGAGCAGCGATTTTTTTTTCCCTGGGAAAAAAATCTCAGTTCAGTGTCTTCACTGTTTAGTGGTGTCGACCTTTCATTTTTGATGAAAGAGCGTTCGCTCTTTTCATTGTTTGGTAACGTAATATAGACCCAGGCTTACTTATGATCTTTCAAGACCACTGAATATCCATTCATCAAACAATAGGAATTAACACAGTGAACTGGCTGGCTACATGCATAATAAACATCTGTCAGTCAGGTCCCAGATGGACATTATATATTATACTATCAGTGGTCTGTTTGTTACACATGTTAGATTTATAATACTTGATGCCAGACTTAGAGCAACACCTCATTCCTTACTTATGCATTCCATTTTTTGAGAATTTCAATTGATGTAAATATATAAATTGCATATAATAGTGCAAGTATCAAATAAGTGTAGTATTGTCATAATATAACACAACAACATATCTCTTCTTAAAATCCACCATGGTTATTGCTGAAGACTGGCATTATCCATCTTAAAACATGTTTCAGTAAAATTATTTTGGTTAGTAAAATTCAGATTCTTAAAGTTAGTGTATTTGATAAGACAGAATACTAGAAAATCTGTTTTGCACAGAACACAAAATAAATAATATATTATTTTATGGCTGTCATTAATTTGGAAATAAGATGATTGTGGGGAAACAGTTAGCAGACAAACACAGCAGTCAGTTTAGTTGCATCACAGTAGACAGTTGTCTGGCTGATTTTCAAAGTGTAGTTCTATCTGTGCAGTGTCTTCATTTTCCATCTGCATATGTTTTTTCTGAGGGGTTAATTTACTTCCCTTATCTCAAAGACATTCGAGTAAGAGAACTGTCATTTTCCCGAACTACCCAGATATATGTGAACGTATAACTGCATGTACATCTTACAATGGACTGACTGCTACGTCATCCATCAGTCATTCTCCACCCTGTCCCTACTGACTGTCTGAGTAAGGTCTAACTCCCCCAATATTCTAAGTAGGATACAGTTGGTGTCAGTAAATGAATGCATGAATGAATGAATGAATGAATGAATGAATGAATGAATGAATGACCAAACCAATGCACAAAGGCAATTTTTCAGCAAGTGATTTTTTTCAATGCAGTCTTGAAAGAAGCTGCTTTCAGTGCTCTCCTATCAGTGAACTAGAATTTATGAACATGTGATACAATTACTGTGGTTCTAGAACTGCGCCTCATATTTAATGTGGACATTAATAGAGAAATCTTCAAATCATGGTTGCCTAAGGACAAAATGTCCCATATGTGTTGACCAAATCCTATTGATGTTCTTGGGGTACCCTTATAGATTTGATAATTTTAACCTAGAGACATAAGGGGTCTCTAAATTTACCCAAAAAATAGGGGATGCAGACCATGAAGCATGCTAATATAGATGATCAGGACGGGTCTTTGATCATAACCTGCTTATTATGCGTTTGACACATGGATGCCAAGAAATTCACCTTGAGGAAGAAGCTTGAGAGGTGAATCCATGTCAGGAACTCATAATGCGAGGGCACGATGAGAGATCTGATTATAATTCCCTGTAGTCCATGGAGATTTATTTACTCTTTACTTCTTTAAAGAAAAAATTAGGGAAAAAAAAACACAAAATGTTTGTTGGCTTTTAAAGCTAGCAAAGCACCTAGCAAGTGCTGTCAAACAGAAAGGTAGATGCATCAGTATTTTGAAATAAATTGGGGATAGATTGTAGGATAAGACATCAGGCAGCAAATAAGCCGTTTTAAATTCTACCACTGCCATTTTCCAGCACTGTCCATTTTTAGTGTGAGACCAGTCTCATGTCACTCAAGTACTTAAATGGTTTGTCTTTTTTTTCTGATATTGGAACTTAATCATTGTACACCATGCACTACAAAATGCTGTAACCAAAAGACTGTTTCCATTGTAAAACAAGATAGTGGTGCTGTAGTATTCCTGTGTGTCTGATAGCAGATCTACGTTGAACCCTAAGGAAGCTGCTTTAAAGCTATTTGATTTTACAAGCCCAGTGTACTATACAATTTTTATATTTGATATAATAATTTTATTTATGACTAAAGTGGTGCAGCGGTTAGTGTTGTTGCCTCACAGCAAGAGGTTCTCTGGTTCGATTCTCGGCGGGAATGCCTTCTGTCTGGAGTGTGCATGTCTTCCCCCTGCGGTCGAATGAATTTAAAGACATGCAGGTAGGTGTGAGCATGTGTGGGTGTGCCTTCTTTGAAGGTTAGGTGCTGGGCTGGCAATTCGACACTCTAAAAATTCACTGCCAATCATTAGCGGACTGGAGTTCTGCTGTGGTGACCCCTAACCGGGAAAAGCCAAAAGAAATTACCAAATTCTAAAGTCATTTAAATTCATGATAAGATGCTGCTCTGATGTTAGGATATCCACCAGATTAAATGTTATTATGAAGAAAGGATCACTCACTATACATGCAAACAAGGAAATGTAAAGAACTTCACTACCTCACAAAAAAGATTTGTGCAATTCAAAAGACACGTTTCAGCTTCATAGATTCTCCAAACAGTTTAGGGCAGATGTAAAAATTTCTAATGCATGGCAGTAGGTTCTGATACTTCCTGCCAACTAACCATCCTTATATGTAGTCCATGAAAGCCCATATCCATAAAAATGGGAAAAACATCTATTTAAGAATAATACAACACGGCGATTACCACAGCAGCACTTTGAAACAATTGATTCTTCCTAACCATCAGGATTGGTTATCACTCAGTGCTATCCTGCAACCATACAATATTTAAGCAATAACTGATGACGTGGTGTGGTATATTGAAGATTTACCCATGGTTGGTGTGGTTTAATGACAAGGGCGAAGCCCGAGTGATTAAACAAAGGCAGCCATGGGCAAATCTTCAATATACCACAACCACAGAGTCGGTTATTGCTATTATGCAATAACATTATTTAAGAAAAAAATTGCTTACTTTTCTTAAATAATGTCTTTGTATAAAGGCGGATTACTGTTCCTCTGCCGGTTGTGGTATACTACTCCTTTGTTTTGCTGTACTATGCATGTGTATGGGAGTACACCAATTCTTTGAAATGGAAGCAACGGAGAAAAGAAAGTCTCCATTGCTCCATTTTCTCTTTTTTTTAATTGTAAAAAATAAAAAAAAAAAGGTTTTGGGGCACTTCATACCAATGGAAAAAAGTCCAGGTGACCGGACTTATTCCCATTGGTATATTGTGGGATTTACAACAGGCACGCGGGTTGGGTTGGGCCAATCAGCGTGCACATTTTTGAATACTAATAGGGAGTCATTGTATAATAAGCAATAAGCAGCCTGTTGTACTAGCAGAATCAAACTAACAACAGATATGTAGAGAAATAAGATGTGCCACTGGTAAATAAATGCACAGGAAACTGCTTGCCTTTTTTACCGTTTTTCATAACAAAAATATCTGCCACTTAAACAATATACTGATGCAAAAGTCTGCATTATCTTATTAACATCTTACCTTGCTTCAGTGACACTGTGTTAAAGAGCTGTGAGCCTTGAGAAGGGTAGTATTTATAATGTTACCTATGGACTGTAACTGCATGACTGCAGCTGATTTCAGCCATAGACGTAGTTATAAAAGTAGGTCTCTGAAAGGCGACCAATGCAGGTCTGTACAGCTAACATAATTGTTTTGTTTACATTCTGGCAAACTTAAGACATGGATACACAAACAATTCTCTCTCCACTGCCCCTGTGGAAAAAAAGAAAAACAAAGAACAGCAAGTTGCGGTAAAGTGTTATTGCTAACTATGCTTTGTTTCTGATGTATAACATTTTACACTGGCACACAGTCTGACTGATACAGCAGTGCAACAGATTTCAAAGTAAAACTCTCCCCCACTGTTTTAGTCAAATGGGATATATTATCAATATACTGAAGGAATAGGCTCAACCTCATCTTTAATAGTAGAATAAAGGCTGATGTGAAGCTTATAGTATGTGTGGAATGTGGCCCCAAAGCACCTTCCCAGTGCAACAATACAAGCTTGTAAAGCGAGGGTTAGAACTACAATACTGTGAACAAATCATGCAACCCATTTGCATTGCATGTTATGGCGTCTCATTAAGATCTTAAGATGTAATTTACATGTTTGAGGCAGTCTCTTGTTGCATTTTACCTTTGGTTTATGATGTTTGTGGGGGGACTTTGGTGATTTATGTAGATGAGGACAGGTATTCATACTTTTCAACCTCTTAGTGCAAGACATCTATACAAAGCCAAAACTAATGAATGAGGGCATATTGTAATTGCTGTTCTTATAAACTTAGAAAGTTGCTAGAATAACATGTTTGAAATGGCATGCTTTTTCAAAAGGGTATGGCTTCTGAAACTCAAATGTGTGTCATTATTTAGTGACTTAAATCCTGAATGATTTGCCAGGATACTTCAAAATTTATGAGGAAAAGACCATATATTGATCAAACTCTGAACATTCTGTGAAAACCTGGAAAGTTGAGAGGAACGCAACTATTGCTTGTCTGAATCAAACCTATGCTATGCTGTCACAAACTTTTTCAATCTGGACCTTAAATTACTGCAGTCTATATTATATGAACCCAGACACATGCTCATAATTCAAAATGGTGTAAACATTAAAAATTCTGAATCTGTCATAATGTAGTCTTTTATATTAAAAGCTACCTGTTCAGTGAAGAACCGTGGAGAGCTTGTAGAATTTAGCTATGGAAAGAAAAATAAAACTAATGATTATTTTCAAGAATTATTTGACTCCAATATGCATATTTGCTGAAACATGAGATCATTTTCCCTGGGTTGCTAAAGTTTTGCATTGCATTTTCTGAAGACAGTCAGTGTAAAGATACTTTTTCTTACGAAAGGATTCTTCATGCATTGTATGCTTGATGATTTATTACACTTTGAATACAGATTATTTATAATGAGATCTGCAGTATTATATCATGTTAACTAAGTCACAGTTATTGCTATAGCAGTACATATATGACATGCATTGTTTGCAATGACTGTTAAACACATGACCCTAAGAGCTTCATGCATATTAATGTAACATATTAATGCAACATTTCTCCAAGAGATGTATGTTAAATTTGCTTGTCCATGGGGAGCACTCTTGCCTTAACCTTTATGGCTCGAGTTCCTGTAAGATATATTATGCCATTTTTCCTCTGAGCAAAAATAAAATACATAGAAGAGGAATTATAATACAGTAGGTATAGATATATAGATATATAGATAGGGATATATGCCCACACACGCACACAGACACACACAAACTATATATATATATATATATATATATATATATATATATGTGTGTGTGTGTGTGTGTCTGTGTGTTAGGATCATATGAAGTTACTATGCTAGTAGCCTTAGGGCATTTACAAGCCTAGCCAAGTTCTACTCTGGTTTCCATGATCAGCAGCTATTACCCTGTCCAAAAGGGACACTGGTGGAACCCCCAGGGTGAATTTATGGTTACCCATCCAATTGTCCAGACTGAGTTTGAATAGAGACAATAAGGTGCTCCATTTGACATTCAAGTAGGAGTCTGTTTCAAAGGTGTGGTAACCTCGGGAGACTAATCTGTCCCTCCAAGCAGGTTCTATTAATGTCACATACCAGGTTAAGTTCTTTAGAGCGAGTAACCCATGTACCATTGGGCTTGTGGATATGCAGCAGTTCCAATAATGCAGGGTCAGTGATTGCCTTATATGCAAGTTAGAGATTTCCTCTGAGTAGTCTGCATGAAACAGAATAATGTGACAGTGATTTCTGGTGATGATGAAGACCTTGAATTTGCCTTGTGAGGAATCTTTGTGGTCTGTCCTGTTGATGCAGGTGCTTGGAAAGGTACACACCAAAATGGGCATTGTACTTAATTATTGGCCTGATGAGGGAAGAGTACAGGGAGATTATAACTTCTTTTTTTATGGAGGTAATGCCCTTACCTATGAAATCAGCAATATAGAATGCCCTTCTTACTACTGATGTGGTAGTTAGCAGAATCATCGCTCTTACAAATCATCACTCATCAATATATATATATATATATATATATATATATATATATATAAAATGTGTGTCTGTGTATATATTTATAGGGTGATAATAGATATTTAACCACAAGCATATAACTGTCATAACATTACTTTTAAGAAAACAAACTTTATTGTTGTGTTCAGGTACTTCTGTTAACATATTAGTATAATGAGTGATTACATTTCAAGCACATGCTATTGAAGTGTTACATGTTTAACAATAGCATTATGTTCTTCATATTAATCGCTACTGCTGTATCCTTAGCTATATGGGTTATGCCCTGTGAAGGATATAACAACCAGCCAGCTTCCAAAGGTTCAAGGCGCCTTCCACATCCCCAAACTGTCAAGCAACTCATGCTGAGTTGAATAAAAGACAAGTTTGGGCGGGAAGCCCTTCAGCGCTTCCCTGCTACCAAAGAGTACGCCCCTCTCAGTTTTGTGAGGATTGATATTCAGCTTGTGCTTTCCTGTGCTGGGCAGAAAAGTTTCCTTTGGGGAAAAAAAACTTCATTTTTCTTAAATGTATTGATGTTTTATTACTTTCCTTTTCAGAAAAATGATTGTAAAGCTAGTAGTATTCTGTTTGACTGAACTGTCTTTAACTGTAGCATATTTTTAAAAGGAGCACTTGTATTTTCTGTCAGATTAAAAGTAGTGTTAACTAACTGAAAACATATTTTCAGTGAAGAAATCGTGTTTATTTTTCCTTCATGCAGCTGACATAGTGTTTGAAAGTACTTTTTAATTGTTTCTTTCTGTATAAATAAATAAATAAACAAATAACAGTAATACTAACTGATCACAAAAGTTATTGTTTGCTTGTTTTTTGTGGGAAAGAGGCACTATGTTGGTCTCAACCATGGAACAGACAACTGGTCACATGGTCAGTCATTTTTCTTGCCAAGAAAATAAAAAAATAAGTAGCAGTCTTTGCGACCACAACAGGTTAGTGATTTGCCTCAGCCATGGTTTGTGTTCATTTGTTGCATCTCCGACCACTCAACTTTAACCCTGGATCCTTTGGGTGTAGGACCTACAGCCACTATGCACTGGGAGTTAGCCACATTCTCTGCAGCGGTTGAAGTCCTTTCAGAGGGCAACAGAGAGACACTTGTTGGTCCTGGGAGAGGGAACAGGGGAGGATTACCTGTTGTGCCAGAATGCTGTGCTCATCCCAGGGGAAGCAGCTGCTACCGTTAGTAACACAGTTCAGCCCATTCTTACTGTCAAAAAGAAACAGAAAACCAAGCAGGTATCTGTTCATCCTCAATTTTCTTTAGACAGGAGAAGTTTACTGGTGCTAGTTCAAGGATTAATTCAGGCAATTGATCCTTCTTGCAAAGTAGTTTCTTGTAAAAGAAAGGGATTCATCTTTTCCTGTAGAGATTCAAGATTCGGAATCTCAGAAGGAAGATGCAGGTATAGAATCAAGGTTTTTTCCCTCAGATTTGTAATTCAGACTGAGTTGAGTTCAGTTTCTTATTGTCCCGTTGGTGTTTCTTTTTTGAAGAGACTACTGCTAAAATGTGCCAGTGTTTTCAGTGTGAGACACTGAAGTTTCTTTAACTCCTCAGAAAATACTATGAGTTTTTCAGATGAATTGTATAGAATATACACACATTCCTCGTGTTCTGTCAGCTTTAGAAGATGTGTGTGTTTTGCTGTCTGCAATTTTCCTGCTAGACAGCCAGATGCCCCTAAAAAGGCTTATAGGATATATACAGTTCCTCAGTCTTTTAAATGTTCATACTATTCAAAACCTGGTCCACAGCTATAGCCTTAGTTTATTCCATTGCTGCTAAGCACTTAGGCAATTCCAGTCCTACTGTTTCTGATAAGGACAGTGTCACTTTCATGTTGGTTCACAAATAAATGAGTCTTCATAGGTTCTGTTCAAGCATCTTTATTCTATACAAACACATCACTATAGATGCTTATTGACTATGAGTTAAGTAACATATACAAACTAACTACTGTGACCATACATGCTTACTGTCTGGCTGCTTCTACACAATGGCACTAGGGACTGCACGTGTCTGGAATTTATACGTGTATGCACAGCCTTGTATGCTTCTTAAAGACATAGTGCACACACGTTACACTCTGATCTACAACCTCCCTCTTTGAGACATAAATCATGCAATTTGTCATGAGATTATTTAGCATGCATAAATTACAGGCAATCTATAGACATGTATTATACAATACTAAGTACACATATATACAATCAGGTCTATGTTGCTGCATATTTCACACTAGATTTAAAAACTCATCCATGTCATGTGACATAAAACTGGGAATTGGATTTAGCAACTGGGACAGTTTCTGCAAAATGGTTGACATGTGGGAT
The DNA here is from genome assembly GCF_019279795.1 of Protopterus annectens. Lineage (NCBI taxonomy): Eukaryota > Metazoa > Chordata > Ceratodontiformes > Protopteridae > Protopterus > Protopterus annectens. Next base: position 1,226,660,701 of record NC_056746.1, on the reverse strand, counting down.
GTCCGAGTCACTTTCTAGAACAGAATCAGTCTCTTGAACACATTCGGGTCTGGAAACAATGTCTGACTAATTTTCTAATTTAGGGTTTGCATCACAGATACAATGTTGTGATTGCAATGATGATGATTCTGGTACAGGAAGTAAATGTATGTGGTTCCCCTACATTCCATACACTTCAAGCTTGCTAAATAGGATCTCAGCTTGGCACAGATGCCTGTAATCTGTTCTATTCGATCAAAACCTTTCATTGTCTGGATTTGTACAGTCTCTCCTTCTCTCAGTGAACAAAGCAATCTGCTCAGTCTGTCATAACTAGATTTCTGGATATTACTCTTCTTAGACAATTGAGACTTGATAGTTTTAGTGTTGTTAGAGTTAGGCTGCAACAATCTGGATGAAATAGGTAGTGTAGTTCTAGTTTGTCTGGAAAGTAGTCTTTGAGCAAGTGATCCAAGAATATCATTATGAGGTATGTTTCTGAGATTAGGTAGATTCAAGAATACATCAGTATTGTCATGCTTTGACTTTTCAAGTAATTGCTTTGTACACTGTACAGCTCTTTCAACTAGGCCACTGGACTGAGGCATACCACTCAACCTGGAAACATCAAAAATCTGGGCAAAGGCCCATGAAAAATAGGTACAAATCTGTACACTGATTAACATAAAATTTGCATGCATAATTATGTAACCCCACCCACTCCAATGGAGTTGTGGGATACCAACTTTAAAACGCAAACTGAAGAACAGACAACCAAAATATGGCCCCAGAGCCCAGACCCTGTAGTAAATGGTAACCATTTTTTTTTAAATGTGTAGCAATGATGTTCACTGGGAAGGGAGAAGATGAATCTTAGGATTTCATTTTTGGTGACTTGCAGTATGTGGGTTTTGTGGTAAAAGTAGGATATTTAATGATAAGCAATATTCTAAAATGTAGGTTTCTTTTTGGATTCATAGATTAGTACTAAGCTAATTGCCCTTGCAAGCCATTTTAAGCTTAGCCTATTATCCCTTGTGAGACTCAAATCCTGCACCTTGTGTTTGTAAGGCAAACACCTTAATCATTAGGCCACCCTCCCAACCCTGTAGCAAAATATTATAGTTTGCTAGGACCTCCAAAAGTATACTGATCAGTGGCATTGTTAGAGTTTGTGCCGCCCGGTGCTGTCTAAGTTTGCCTCCCTTCCCCTTCACAAAATCATGGTTAAATGGGCCCCCCCATACACAGTCCTCCCCCCTGCAGCCATTCCAATGTCCCATTACTTGGCTATTTCACCCTATTTACCATAAACATTGTAATGTGCATAGTGCTTTACTTTTACAATAATTATTTGGATTTCATTTAAAACTTTTTTCACATTTTATAGCACAAACACTAATAGACATCATCTGCTAAACAAAGAAACACAGTTTCACAATAGACTTAGCATTAAAACTTCTCTGCCCTTGAAAGAAAACACATTCATTGAAACAGCACTGAAACTGACATTCAAAGAAAATGCATTTTAGCCAGTGGTGGATAAAGATTACCTTTGGGCTGTTTTCAAATCACAGGCCCCTTTGCACATGAAACATGCATGTGTTCTTTGATACACTTTCCTGATTGCATTAAATTATATTCCTTGTATAATACAACACACTTGTTAGAGCACGTTTTAAAAATTTATTGTTTTGAACATTTTTCCAGTAAGCAATGAAACAAAATGCATGAACCAATAATGACAAAAGTGCCCAATTCAGAACATTTCCATCATAAAAGGCTACTCAGACTTCTACAATCCACCAGTACAGGTAAATATGCACAATCTCTGCAGAAGTAAAGGTCATCTAAATAATTCCACATTAAAGAGGTCTGTAACTAATGAAGAGGTTGCTGCTAGCGGGTCTATATTATAACATCAAAGTTCTCTAACATCGAAGTGGGTTAGGTGAGTTAGCGTTAGAGAGCGGGTCAGGTAAGTGTGCGGTTGTGTGGACATTAGTGTTAGGGTGTGGGTTCAGGTAAGTGTCCAATTGTGTGTAGGTTAGGGTTAGGGGGCAGGTTAGGTGAGTTCGGGTTAGGGCACCAGTCAGGTAAGTGTGCGATTGTGTGTAGGTGAGGGTTAGAGGGCGCGTTAGGTGAGTTAGATTGAGGACGTGGGTGAGGTTAGTGTGGATAGTGATGGACCTTAGGGTTAGGGTTGGGTTAAGGTAAGTGGATAGCTAGTACTGTATGTAAAGTTTAGTTTAGGTGTAGGATTTTAAGTGTATGTGTGTGGATGGCTGTTTTTTGTGTGTGTTTGTGCTGTGTGTATGTTTCTTGGAATAGCAAATTTTTTCCCAGGGAAAAAATTCGCTATTCTGACTGTTCGATGTTTTCACACTTCGGAGTTTAGGGTTCGATATAATAACATTCAATGTTAGAGAACTTCGATGTTATGATATAGACCCGCTGCTAGCAAACAACTTTATATTTTATTGTTTCATCTACAAAGAAAGTGCCTGTTGCCCTTGAGGAATAACTTGCCCATGTTGCATTAAATAAATGATAAGCTAGTAATATTGTAATAGGTAATGGATGGTAAACTGATACCAGGTTCATTATTTACTAGGCATCCATCCCCTTTAAAAGTACAATACAATAATCCATCTACATACTGTGGGAGTAGAACCCACAGGCTTCTGCATCAAATGCAATTCTTCTACCTGTTGTGCTACTAACACAAATAAGCTTAGCATAAGCAGCACTAAACTTCTCTCCCTGAAGAACTATGCAGCACAAGAAATCTGGAAAAAGCCAAAATTTATTGACGGGGGACAAAGGCCCAAAACTGGGGATACATTTTAAGCATTGCTTGTATAATATTATAAAAGTTGCCAGAATAAAATGTTTTGTGCTACCATAAGTTTTCTGAAGATAGAAAGACTGAAACTTAAATGGCTATCATTTAGAGAATTCAGTTCTCACTAATTTGCTAGAAAACCACAAATTTTCAAGAAGATAAAATACAGAACACACCCACCCTACTTCAGTAGCATTAACAGATGGCTGTTTAACTTTGCATTAAGGATAAAATGCAGATCTTGCATTAACGGCTGTTAAACTAACTTTCAAGAAGATAAAATAAAGAACACACCCACCCCTACCTTCAGTAGCATTAATGAATGGCCGTTAATCTAACTTTGCAACAGCATTAAGGATAAAATACAGAACCTGCAGCCATACCTTTCAACCTCTTAGAATAAGAAATCTGGCAAAGCCATGGAAAAAGTGGTACAAATAGGGACAATTTTTAAATATTGCTCTTACAAACTTAGAAAGTTGATAGAATAACAGTTTTTGCATTAGCATGAATTTTCTAAAGGGTATGAAGTCTAAAACTCAAATGTCTGTCATTATTTTCTAACTTCAATCTTTAAAGATTTGCAACTAATTTGCCAGAAAGCCACAATTTTATTAAAAATGGACCAAAAATATAAGGCAAAAATCTGGACATTCTGTGAAAATCTGTACAGTTGAGAGGTATGCCTGCAGCAGCAACGGATTTTCAAGTACATAAAATACACACACACACACACACACACACACACACACACACACACACACACACACACACACACACACACACACACACACACACACACACACACACACACACACACACACACACACACACCTTTTCAGTAGTATTAACGGCTGTTAAACTAATTTTACAGCAACAACGGCCTTTCAAGAAGATACAGAACCCGCAGCAGCATTAACGGACTTAGTCACACACACATTAACGGCTGTTTAAACTAACTTTGCAACAGCATTAACAAACTTACAAGAAGATAAAATACAGAACCTGCAGCAACATTAACAGACTTAGTCACACACACACCCTTCAGTAGCCTTAATGGCTGTTAAGCTAACTTTGTATGCAGCAGCATTAACGGACTGTTAAACTAACTTTGTAGCAGCATTAACGAACTTACAAGAAGATAAAGCAGCAGCTTTAATGGACTTAGTCAGACACACTTTGCCAAATAAAATACAGTTATTCTCGGACTTGCACACCCCCCCCCCCCCATTGTGTAAAGTGTGGAACTGGTTAAATTCAAATGTGGCGGTAATTGAAATGCTTTTGTCCTCCTTACCTAGAGCAGCTGGGGAAATGTACGCATGGCTCGCACACTACAGAAAAAAATTACAGTGAATCTCTGGGGGCTGACATCATTGCGCACGGCTCTGCACGTAATGATGTTAGCCCAAAAGCCAGGGAAAAAAAATTAAGAAAAATAAAAAGCCAGGAAATTCAGAAATTAAGGGGTGCCACTCAGGAATTGTGGCACCCCATTATTTGGACTTCAAAACTGGTAAAAACCCAGAAATTTGGTACGGTTGAGAGGTATGGACTGAGGATTTTCAGGACTACTAGTGACATGTACAAAGTCTCATTCTATTGCAAATTTCTGAAACAACTGGCTAGTAAATTGAGTACCATTGTCGGAGTAATGTTTGTGGGGACTACCATGATCTGAGAAATGATGTTTCAACTTAGTAATAACAGCTGTTGATGTTAAATGTGGTAGCAGATCAATCTCAAACCAATTTGAATAAGTGTCTACCAAAACAAGTAGTGCTGATTGTTCCACTCAAGGATATCAGTTGCAATGGTAGACCAAGGTAGTTCAGGCATTGGATGTAGCTGAAGTGGTTCTCATTGCAAATGTGGTCTGGTACTATTATATACTGAACAAGAAGAAAGAATGCTGTCAATGTCTTTCGATAATGAAGGCCAAAATACTAATTCTCTTGCCCTTTTCTTTGTAGATAACAAACCTGGGTGACCACAATGCAAAATCTGAATGCAGTCTTGCTCTAAGGAAGCTGGAACAATAATTTTGGGACCTTTGAAAATAATTCCCTTTTCCATCAACAATTCCTCTCTGTATGGAAAATATGATTGCACTTCAGGTGAATCACTAGATTGCTTTGATGGCCATCTGACATTGATGTAGTCATTAAGCTTTTGTGAAATTGGATCAGTCATAGTGTGATTTCTTAACTCATCAAGTCTAGTGGTGGAAAAATTACACACTGACATTACATCAAAGTCAAAAGTTTTAGCATCAAGCTGTTCTATTGTACTTCTGGGTAATCTGGATAAGGTATCAGCCAGATAGAGCAATTTGCCTTTAGTGTAGACCATTTTGAAATTGTACTTTTGCAATCTGAGCATCATTTTTGTAATGTTGCTGGAGCAGAATGCATAGGCTTCTTTAGAATGGTAACTAGAGACTCATGATCAGTTTAAATCTGAATAGCATGACCATAAATGTAATCATGGAACTTGGAACATGCGGAAATTATCGCCAAAGGTTCTTTCTCCGTTTGAGCATAATGCATCTCAGTTTGAATTAGTGTCCTAGATGCATAGGCTACTGGTCTTCCCTCTTGAAGAATAACTGTGCCTAGACCAAATTTTGAAGAATCATAGGAAAGAACAACTGGTTTATTCACATCATAGTACCTTAATGTGGGGGGGGGTGGCAATTTTCTGCTTAAAGTCTTCAAAAGCCTCTTGGTGATGTTCCATCCATGACCATACAACATTTTTGCATGTCAGCTCTCTCAAAGGCACTGACAACTCACTGAAGTCTGGTATAAATTTGCCTAAATAGTTGACCATGCCCAGAAATGCTGTAAACTTTGCACATTGTCTGGTGCTGACATCTCTAGGATAGCTGTTTGTTTGGTCAGGTCAGGTCTTAAGCCTGTACTTGTGAACAAATGACCTATGTATGTAACTTCTAGAAGTCTGAATTTAGAGGACTGAGCTTCAGATTTACTTCACATGTTCTGTCAAGGACTTTCTTGAGGTTTCTGTCATGCTCTATCTTGCCATTGCCTCCAACTAATAGATCATTTACTATTATGGCACAAGGATTACCTGAAAAAATTGTTCCATTGCATGATGAAAAACTTCACTTGCAGAGTTTATTCAAAATGGCATCCTTACTTGCATTTTGCTTTAACAGCATATTAAAACTTCAAAAGAGACCACAGCTCTCTCTCTTCTGAGTCAGGCAGAAATTAGAACTGAGTCAGGCAGAAATTAGAACTGATCAATTAAGGACTCATTCATAAGATAGAAGAGGTCACTTAAGGTTAATCATTTGTTAACTGAGGGGGTGGAGCTAGGAACTAAACCTTCTCTTTAAGGGGGGAAAATAAAACATTTCAGAACTTTACCAAAAAGGCTCATCCAGACTCTGCTACATTTTGCTGTGAAGGAAAGGTTAGTTTGCTTTTATTTTTTGTATTTTGTATTACTTTATTGCCTTTCTATATTTTGAATACTGAGGTTTGTTTTCTTTACCTTGTAAACCACGAAATGTGTGGAAAGCTCTCCAAAGAACCAAAAACTTATAACTAGGAGTGTAAGTCCCAGAGAAGAAACACCTCCATAAAAACACAGCTTTAATAACCACAAATAAACAGCCAGAAACACACTAGCATTAACGCTCTTATAAAAATATACATGCGTTTTCGTCCTATCCACTGGACTTCATCAGATGTTATTTCCACATGATCAAATCACTTATATACATCAATAGAAGACCAAAAGCCATTAAAAAAACACTAATTAGCTTTAAATGCACAAATCAACATAAACCTTTGGGCTCATTAATATTCACAAGTGTAATATAATTTCCTTTCACATTATTACCTTTAGTAAAAATAAATAAATATAAATTAGTACATACTTAAATAACATTTTTTAAATAAATTTAAAATCATTTAAAAATAAATATATATATAAAGTTATTTACAATAATATCATATAAAAAAGGACATTAAAATAAGTCAGCGTTGGGGAAACTTCATATTATATAAAGGAAAGAAACTTTATGACCAAACAGCCCCGCCTAGTGATAAGATTATATATTGCACTTAAACTCATAATTTAGCTGCCTTTAGTTTTAAAAGTGGTAATATCGAAACATGTTCATTTAAACGTGGGGATTTACTTGCTTCCAGTGTGTTTCTGGTGGTTTATTTGTGGTTATTAAAGCTGTGTTTTTACGGAGGCGTTTCTTCTCTGGGACTTGCACTCCTAGTTATAAGTTTTTGGTTCTTTGGAGAGCTTTCCGCACATTTCGTGGTTTATTGGTGTTTTTTGCGGTTCCTATGGAGAGTGGATCTCGGTCTATGAAGGGGCATGATGAGCTTGGCCAGTCCCAGAAATTGGTTGGGCAATTGACTGAGCTGATAGACTTGCTGACACCGTTGTGTAAATTCTTGACGGGGACGACAATACAGGTGTCCCAAACTACAGGAAGCGGAACTGGTGAGCTGATATTTCAAAAGAGCAAGAGAAAGAGGGAGCTTATTGGCGATGGTGTTCACGCCGGCGACCTTTTGGAACCGAATGGTGGAACTTTCAATCCTGTAGCTACACAGAGAGTGCTTATAGATGGTAGTCCGGTGAATATCAGAGATGAAGGTGTCGGCAATAATGCACAGAATTTAGGTCGTGACAATTCAGGTACTGTCCCTTCATTTCGACCCTTTAATGCCCTTTTTATATGATATTATTGTAAATAACTTAATATATATATATTCATTTTTAAATAGCTTTAAATTTATTTAAGAAATGTTATTTAAGTATGTACTAATTTATATTTATTTATTTTTACTAAAGGTAATAATGTGAAAGGAAATGATATTACACTTGTGAATATTAATGAGACCAAAGGTTTATGTTGATTTGTGCATTTAAAGTTAATTAGTGTTTTTTTATTGGCTTTTGGTCTTCTATTGATGTATATAAGTGATTTGATCATGTGGAAATAACATCTGATGAAGTCCAGTGGATAGGATGAAAATGCATGTATATTTTTATAAGAGCATTAATGCTAGTGTGTTTCTGGCGGTTTATTTGCGGTTATTAAAGCTGTGTTTTTATGGAGGTGTTTCTTCTCTGGTACTTGCACTCCTAGTTATAAGTTTTTCTTTACCTTGTGTTTTACTTGCATTTTGCTTTAACAGCATATTAAAACTTCAAAAGAGACCACAGCTCTCTCTCTTCTCAGTCAGGCAGAATTTTTTTCCTGCCCTCCCACCCAGTTACAATTTTGTTAAATACCACTGTCTTTCTAGTTGCCTGCCTCTTATGTTAATCTGACCATATATTTCATTTCCTCTCTACTTTCACTGGCTTGTGTGAGTAATCAAAAAATCATCATTTTTGAAATCCCTCCCCTTCAACTATTTAAATGTATTGGCCATCCTACTGTATTCCATAGTACCAGAATACAAAAGTGACCACCCCTTTCAACCCATCTTGCTGTTTTAAAAATAGTAACTCTCCACTAAACCTTAACTTTTTAAACAGGTAAAACTTAAGTTACCTACTTTCACATCTAACTTCTCTAGTGCACACTGCAGTGTGCATTTTTTTTCATCTTACCTTTAAGCATCCCTGTGACTAGCACTTTCTCTAATACCTGCTGAAAAGCACTAGGAAGCCTTAAACTGATACAAGCACTCAACTCTCCTTGTTAATAAGGAGAAATTAATAGTAGGCACTAAACAGCCTATAATTGCAAAGTACCTTGCTAAGGTAAGGGAAAAGAGCTCCTGTACTTTACAAAAAAAAAAAGCACCAAACCAGGCATGTCCAAGGGTCAGCTTCCGGTGATTTCTCCTGTCCACCTGGTGAATCTGGGCATACTGGGGCAATGCAGCAGTTGCCTCATGTATACAGACAACCCTCTCCTCCTACCACCCAACACTACAACCTATGAGAGATGCACATACATAGCCAAAATGGAAGCAAAGCTCTCTCCACCCAAGATTCTGTTAGACAGTCAAGAGGAGAAGGTTATCACCCACACTACACCTCAAGCAACATGTAGCCCTTCTAAACCCACATCACCAACACCCACATATAGCAACACTAAATCCACATATGCAGAGGCCCTTAACTGTAACCTGCCCAAGCAACAAGGACCTCTGAAGCTGAAACGCAAATAAACACCAATCACAACCAAAGTGTCACATAGTTCACAACACCAGTGTGCCACCCAGCAACAGCCCCTAAGGCAAGACAATGCACCTAACACTTTAGTCATAGGTGACTCTATAGTCCGGCACACTGATGTCCCTCTCACCAGGTTGAACAAGGAGAAATTTACAGTCAGCTGCCTGTCGGGTGCCAGGATCTGCCACATAACGCATGCACTCAAGTCACTCCACAACAAGTACAAATATGACTCTTTCATTGTCCATGTTGGAGAAAATGACTTGAGATGTACCTTTCTGGACTACATGAAAAGAGACATGGAAGAGCTCTCAGATCATGTGGCCCAAGCATGTATGACATTAGCCCTGAGTAGCATCCTGCCTTTGCCCAGAATGATACCACAATATAAGGACAAAATGATTGACTTCAACAATTGGCTAAGCTTCTGGTGTCATTCAAAGGGGATCCAGTATATGTCTGCCTGGGACGACATGATTGACAGACCACAATGCTTTGCCAGAGATGGTCTGCACCTGTCACCCCTGGGATTCAGGTTACTGGCTAAGGCTCTTGACACCCCTATAGTGCCTTTTAGGCAAAGTTCAAAGGACAAAACCACACCGTAACGGGTACAAGCATGCAAAATCTGAAAGTAATGCTACTCAATGCTAGAAGTCTAAATTTCAAAATGCACTCTCTCGAGGCACTCCTAAACATGGAGAACATCGCTATCTGTGCAGTAACTGAGACCTGGTTCAAGACTCCAGTGAGCATCCCAGCAATACCAGGCTACAACTCTTACCACACTTTTCGACCACCAAACCAGGACCGAAACACTAAAGGTGGAGGAGTGTCAATATTCACCAAGGATATTCACACCACCAGGCTAGTTGCCCAACACAATGCATCTGAAATTCTCCAGGTGCAACTAACACTAGGTAAGACTGCAATCCAAATTGTAGCTTGCTACAGATCCCCCACCATACCCCAAGAATCTCACTACATCTTTCTAAACATACTGGAAAATATTAAGATAGAACCAAACACCCTAATACTGGGTGATTTTAACTACCCTGCCATTAACTGGGAAAACTACTCATGTAGCAACACCTTTGCCCAACGGTTCTTGGAATTCATAAATTCCAATACCCTGGATCAACTAATCCATAGTCCCACCAGAGGCTCCAGTATCCTAGACCTGGTCATTACCAACATGGGAAATCGATGCTCCACACCTATGGTCACCCCCTTGTTAGTCAGGTCTGACCATAAGCTAATCACCCTTAACATCCACATCCCACCCCCACCCCCCAGTAAGGAAACCTCCATAAAAAACTTCTCCAAAGCCAACTTCATGGCACTCAAGTCAGAAGTGACAAACTTCATGACACCCATGCAGACGGGAACTGAAAGTTCAACTGCTGAATCCTACACTAAGGCACTGTATGAACACATCCACTGATGCATGAATCATGCCATCCCAAATAGAATCAAGATGCTCTCATCCAAAAAAATGGAAGCCAATCTGGTGGTCCCCTGCCATAAACAAACTTTACAACAAAAGGAAAAACCTGTTGCAGAAAAGAGGAAAATCCCAGGATGCAAAAAACTCCCTTACCAGCCTCAGTAAGAAACTGAGATCCCTCACAAAATCCTCCAAAGCTAGTTACGAAAATAAAATTGCCAAAGATTCCAAAGACAACCACAAGGCATTCTATAACCATGTCAAGAATCTAAATGGCAATGCTCAGATCTGCTCTGAGCTAAAACAGAATGGCATTAAATATACTGATCCCAAGGATATTGCCAATATCCTGGCAGATTGATTCAGTGCCAACTTCACCCCTCTCACCCCTAAATGGCCCATCTCAATACCGAAGATTGCCAAATTCGTAATAACGGCCACACAGGTAAAAAACACACTCTCCAAAGCTAAGAATACAGCATCCATGGGACCAGATGACATCCCGGGCTGTGTACTACATGAACTACAATATGAACTGGTACCTCACCTAAGTGTCATGTTTAATCATAGGCTCACCTCAGGTTTCGTGCCCACTGAGTGGTGCAGAGCTACAGTTATCCCACTCCACAAGCGGGTATCCACCTTGGATCCCAGAAACTACCATCCCATCAGTCTGACAAGCCTTATCTGCAAGGCCATGGAGCGTATTATCATGGAACTTATAAACAAAGACATTGGCAACCTTCAAACACTGGACCCTTACCCAGTTTGGGTTCGTGAAGGGCCGATCTTGTCTCCTGAACCTGATTGACTTCTTCGAATCAGGCTCCAGAGTCATGTACATGGATAAGGTGGTCCACACAGCCTATCTAGACCTTGCCAAGGCCTTTGACACCATCCCCCACTCTGGAATCATAGATAAACTTACTAAGCTGGGCATTAATCCCTACATCACCCAATGGGTTGCTAACTGGCCTACTGATAAAACCCACACTGTAAAAGTAGCCGACTCTAAATCCAGCTTCAGACAAGTGACAAGTGGAGTACCTCAGGGTTCAGTCCTGGGACCGCTCTTGTTTGGCATCTACTTCTCTGAAGTACAGGCCAACACTAAGGGACTCTGGCTAACAAAGTTTGCAGATGACTGCATACTGGGAGCCATTATTGAATCCTCAAATGATGTGGATACTCTACAAAAGGGCCTTACAGAAACAGATGCTTGGTGCCAGAGCCATGGGCTCAAGCTCAATGCCAAGAAATGTATAGTTATCCCCTTTGGGAAAAAACATGTATCCGTGAATTACCACATAGGTGGCAGTACACTAAACACCGAAAGTGTGATAAGAGACTTAGGGACACAAGTGGACAGTAGTCTCACCTTTGCTAACCACATCGCCACAACAGTCAGAAAATCCTTCTATGTGGCACACCTCATCACTAAGGGCTTTTCATCCAGAAAAAAGGAGGTCATTGTCCCACTGTACTCATCCCTCATTAGTCCCATTATAGAATACAACGCCCTGTTTGGTATGTACCTCTCAAGACATCTGCAACAACTGGAAAGGCCGCAGAAATACCTCACTAAAAGAATCACAGGCCTGAAGCAGATGCCCTACGCTGACCACCTTAAATAACTCCAGCTATACTCTGTCGCATATCGTCTACTCAGAGGCGATCTCTGCTTAACATACAAGGCCATGTCAAACCCAGAGCTGTTGGACATGCTACACTTAAAGAAATCCCAATCCATCAGAGCCACATTCTCCAGGGATCTAAACCTTGTCATCACAATAAACAAAACATGCTGGAGGGATAGGTTCCTGACCCAGAGACTCCCCAGACTCTGGAATAGATTGCCCATACATGTCAAGCAGAGTGCCTCTTTGGCCCTCTTCAAAAGGAACCTTGACGATTGGATGGGAGAAAGGAAATTCACCCCGGGGATCACCTCAGTCACACTGCTAGACAGGGGTCCAGGGAAGTAAATAGTGTGGGAAGAAATAGCCAGGGAATTGTTATGGCTAGGCTTGTATAGGCCCTAGGGCTGATAGCCTAGTACCAACCTATGAACCTATGAACCTTAGGAATCTGTATCTGCCAAACGGTGTTACAAAAGTAGTTAGAAATCAGGATTTGTGATCAAGCATCACTTGCCAAAATGAACTCTTTGCATCCAAAACAGAAAATACAGTGATATTCGGTATTAGAGCTGTGACTTCTTCAACTGTATTCATTGGATGATATGGTCTTTTTAATGCTTTGTTCAAATCTCTAGGATCAATGCATATTCTGATTTCATCTAAGCTTTTCTTGTGAGCGGCTACCATGGACGACACCCATTTGGTTAGTTCTGTGAATGGACAAATCACACCTTGTTGCACCATCTTATCCAATTGAGCTTTAACTTTATTTTGCACTGCTATTGGAACTCTTCTTGCTGGTCTGACTACTGGAGTGACCTTGGGGTCCAGCTTCATAGAATACACAACTGGAAGTTTGCAAAATTTATCACTGAAAATGTCAGCATACTAAAATGGCTTCAGAAAAACTGGAACTTCGAACTGCACTCACATAGGTTCATAGGTTCATAGGTGTGTACTTGGTTATAATCCTAGCCAATAGAAGTGCCCTGGCATTGTGCTACCTGATGTTAGTTCTTAGTGCCTCTATCAAGTAGAGCCATTGGAGTGATCCCCAGGGTGAAATTTCTACTTCCCATCCACTCATCAAGATTTCTCTTGAAGAGGGCCAGTGAGGTGCTCCACTTCACATGTATGGGAGGTCTATTCCAGAGCATGGGCAGTCTCTGGGTTAGGAACCTGTCCCTCCAGCATGTTCTGTTGATTGTGGTAATGAGGTTGAGGTGTCTGGAGCATATGGCATGGAGGGATTGGGATTTCTTTAGATGTAGCATTTCTAACAGAGCTGGGTCAGACATGATAAACTTCTTTAGCAAAAGAAAGCAGATTCATTCTCAAACTATCTTTGAGACCCAATAAAGACAGCACAGGTCTTTGGACTATGTAGCACAATAAGTTGTAACAGTTCTCAGACAAATAACATGAAAGTATTACTGAACCTTCAGTCTGAATTGCTTCACTTCCCATACACAATAAGTCTTGTAATGATGATTACATGAAGTTGTCTGTTGGTTCTTACTTTTGTAAATGTTTCTGCTGATTTAACATTACACTTTGACCCAGTGTCTACTTTGAGTTCTGTGGCTTTTCCATTGATCCGAACTGTATAAAATACTTCACTCTTTGTTAATAAGTTTACTGCATCAACTCTTTCCCCAAGTACTGATACACCATCCACACAGAAAGCTGACTGTTTCGGTTCTATATGATCAACTTGCTTCTTTATGTGACCTTTCTTTACAACTGAGTGAGGCTTATGTGATCTGCAACATTTTTGGAAATGGTTCCACTTTTTATACTTGTGGCATTGCTTTTTAGATTCATGACTTGCACCACAATTGAGACAGTTAACAATAAAGATAGATTTAGGTTTTGCTGACACACATTTGTGTTGCACAGAGCTGGCGGTGGAGCTTGCACTTTTTCTGGAACTTTCCAGAAAGCTTTGTGTCTTCTTTGTAAACTCTGTGGCTGTCCCTTGCTTAGGCCTGTTTCAGTTTGCCATGTGTTGCATACTATCCACGTTTGCTCTGCAGCTTACTGAAACCATGCTTTTGTCACCCGCAAGCATATTCATATATCTTTCTGTCACCTCATGGATCTGACAAATTTCTGTTGCTTTCCTTATTGTCAAATCACTGTCACAAACTAAAATCTTTCTCACTGCAGCACTGTTAATACCACACACGTCTGTCCTTTATCAGCTCACCTTTCAGATCAACAAATCAACACGTTTTAGCTCTGTTTCTCAAGTCAGTTATATAAGCTGCAAATCTTTTCCCTGGTTTCTGATTTTTTGTGTAAAACAAATGGCTCTCTAATCTAACATTCATCTGGGGGTTGCACATTTCTCTAAACTTGCACTTCAAACACTCAGGGTCTTCCCTTGAATTCAGCTTGCACAACAATATGGTGGACTGCACCTTCACCTTCATGCACTGCTGGTGCATATACAAATGAACGCCCTCTTTCTATGGCTTCAGATCCTGCTAGATTTAACAAAATTAATGTCTTGGCATGCTCCTCCTTATCTGCATGAACTGCTTGTATAAAAATATCATACTCTTGTTCAAATATTCTCCAGTTCTCTGCAATATTCTGATCAAACACAAGCGGTTGAGGTTTTTGAAATCCATCTGCCATATTAACACATACCAGTGAAGAGTCTTGCAAATAAGCAGGAATATACTCACATGTGCATCAGTAATTGGCATAAACACAATTTGCTCATTATTTTTGTGTTCTGAACTTATACTTTTTCTCTTCAAGCTTATTGGAATTATACGGATGAACAATCTTGTAGTGCTTTTGAATAACTGGACTTTGCAAAATAAGCTTCTTGGACTTCTCTATGCTTTATTGTACTTTGCAAAAAAGCTTTTCAGATTTCTCGATTCTTTACTGTGCTTTGGGAAATAACTTTTCAGATTTCCCGTAACTTTGCTATGTTTTGTGAAATAACTTTTCAGAGTTCTTGATACTTTGCTATGTTTTGTGAAATAATGTTTTTGAGCTATCAAAGCTTTTCAAAACTTCACGGAATAGCTTTTTGAACTGTTCAATGCTTTACCTACCTTTGCGGAATAATCTCTAAGACTTTTCGATGCTTTATGAAATCTTTGATTGATAAAGGCAAAAATGCTAAAGTCATTTATCATCACTCGCTATGCTTTCAGAATCAGTAAAGGCAGAAATGCCAAAGTCATGCACTTTCAGAACTGGTAAAGGTAGAAATGCAAAAGTAGTCGGTTTTGGAATTTTATCGATAAAGGCATGAATGCTACAGTCATGCGCCATCACCTCTTGAAGTCAACTCTTTAAGAAACATTCAAGAACTTTACGATGCAACTGAGCAATTCACAAGCACTATATTACTCTTGTAATCTTTTCTAAGAGACACCTTTTGTCAATGCAAGAAACATATCAAGCAACTGTACAATGCGAATCAAACTTCTGTTGCCTAAATTCAATATCTTCCTTAGTAATTGTACTTTGTAAATGACTGTATGCAGCACACTGAAATGTTCCCAAAATGGTGGAACCTTGGTAGGCACCTTTTTACAGTACAAGAAGCACTCTGTAATGGTGGCACTTTGTGAATAGACACACCCAGCACAAGAACTTTAATCTAGATAGCTATGCTTTGACTGAAGTACACAAAATAGTTGCACCCTGCACACAGTGAACTCTTTGAAATACATGCACAGTAATAAGCACACACTGTAAGCATTTTTAGACACTCTGAGATACTTCGGATAACTTTAATTACACCTTTGATACAATTCAAAGTCGTAGTTATGCCCAAACACAGCACCTAACACAGCACCTTACCAAAAAACAAGCAGTCACCTTGCTTTATTTTTGCTTACTGTGCCATTTTCTTTTCTTATTATATTCTTTTTTGCGTGTTTAAGCCCTTTTTATGCCCAATGTACTTTTCTTGTGCTCGCTTTACTCTAAACATCCCCAGTTCTGCCTTACACAACTTGTCCTGCCTTAAAAATGCTCATTTTGCCTTAAACATGCTTGTTTTGGATTTTGTAATGAATTGTTTTGTCAAATACTTTTATCTTAAACATTTTCTTGGTTAACAAACATTTTTTCTACTTTCTGGTAGCCCGATAATGCAGTTTGTACCCTTGTAATGCCTTTCCTTGCCTGTTTTCGCATAGAGTAAATAATTTGTATTATTTGTCATTACCTTTGATTCTTTCTGGTTGTGTTTGCACTGTTTTCTCTCAGTTTTACCTTCGCTGTCATCTTTACATCTCATGGCTCCAAACGCTCTTCTCTTTTCCATCCCGGTTCTGGTACCATGTCTCTTTCGTGTTGGTACATGAATAAACAAGTCTCTGTGGGTTCTGTTTAAGCAGCTTTATTCTCCACAAACACATCACTGTAAAGGCTTATTGACTATGACTAAGTAACTTATATACAAACTAACTGTTGTGATAATACATGCTCACTCACTGGCTGCTTATACAAAATGGCACTATGGATTGCACGTGTCTGGAATTTATGCATGCAAGTACAGTCTCACATGCTTCTTAAAGACATAGCACACACACACATTACACTCTAATCTACAGATGGGAAAATAATGATAGTTATAAGGAAAACCTCTGCAACTATGGTTTTCAGAATTTTGAATTGTCAGGTACATATGTCAAAGCTTGCTCTGACAAATTGTGAAAGTATGAAGAATGTTTTATCTGTGGTTTCATCTTGTGAGGAAAAGTCTGCTTTAAATAACATATTTCTTCTTTTGCACGTCATGTCTCATTGTTTGCAGTGTATGTATGACTCTATTGATACTTCTTCCGGTGTGATAGCCACTGATAATATTTTAAGGACATTTGCATGGCTGCATTCTTAGAACCTTCCAGATAATGTCAAAATGACATTTTAAATTATCCCTTGGATATATATTTAGTGTTTGGCCCCTCTGCTGCAGAGGTGATCAAAAAGTGAAATGAAAGGGGTAAACTGATACATGGAATTTCTTACAGCTTCCAGCTCTCTTTTTCCAAATTGTTCATGGGATATTATTTCTCCTCTGCCATTTTTAGCAGAAAACAAAATAAATAGTACTGACAGAATTCAGGTAAACAGATGTTTAAGAAGGAATGGTAAGGGAGTTCTAGAAAGAAGTCTCTTTCTGTCCCCAACCAAGGGCAGTCCAATATGTTTGACTGACATTTCAAGAGACTTGTAAAACACTCCCATCCGGGCCCCCTTTTCCTTCCAGAAAGTCTTAATCTCCTTTTTTTTTCATTTTGGCAACAGATTGCTTCAGATAAATAGGTTCTTAATATAATTCACCAAGATTACAGATGGCAGTAGGAGGAAATTCCTCCTTTCCAGGGGATAATTCTTCATCCTTCAGATCAGACTCTATTTCCACCTCTTCTTCATCACATACTATCCCCAAGGACTTATAGAACCAAGTCCTCCTTCCCACGTGATGAAGGGGTTTTATTCAAGTATGTTCCTAGTGCCAAAGAAAGAAAAAGATTGTAGACCAGTTCTGGATCTTTCATATCTAAACCTGCTAGTGCCCTAATTCAAAAATGATGTCACTTCAGAACCTGTTACCTGTTCTTCCTCTTTCAACTTTCCTGCCAACACTAGACTTCTAAGATGTTTATCTTCACATCCTTATTCATACTGAATTCAGATGTTTCTTAAGGTTTTGTATGACATTTTCAGTTCTCTAACTTAACCTTTGGACTGTCCACTGCACCAAGAGTGTTAACAAAGTGTCTAGCCCCAGTTATAGCTCATTGCAGGCTACAGGGTATCCCACACATTTAGATGACTTGCTTATCTTTGCAGAATCATTTTCAAAACGTCAGGATTCTCTCTCTCTCTCTCTCTCTCTCTCTCTCTCTCTCTCTTTCTCTCTCTCAGGTGAGAGATCTCTTACACAAGCTAGGAATCCAAGAGAACAGTCAAAAAACTTTCTTGACTCTCTCATACAGGATTGTCTTTCTGGGATGTCAATTAGACACCTCAGTTCAAAGAGGACTTCTTCCAGAGGAAAAAAAAAATCCTTATTTATATCTCTTAGAAAGGTTTTCCACTCAGACTTTAGTGACTATAAGGGATTACTTCAGGATATTTGGTCTCATGTTATCTATGACTCTCATGATACCCTTGGCAAGACTTCACATGAGAAGGCTACAGTGGTATCTGAAATCTATTTGGTCCCAGCATCAACTCCCTTTATCTTCTCAAATTCGAGTGCTGGAGTTCCTCAGAAAATAAATCTTTTAGTGGAGACAAACAATATCCTTACAAGCAGGTCTCCCTTCTCCCACGCTGTTCCAAAGCAGTCAGTTATCATAGACCCTTTGGACTTTGGTTGGGGATCAGTTTCAGGAAGAATAAAGTGCAGGAGTGTGGGACACCAAGGACAGATTCAAACACATTAATATCTGGGAGATGCTAGCCCTGATTAAGGCATTCAACTCTCTGAACCATCTTTGGCCTCCGGAACATTTTCAAAGTGGTTTCAGACAACATCACAGTTGTGTGGTATATCAGCAAGCAAGGGGGAACAAGGTTGTACCTCCAGCATACTAGCCATGTTAGTTTGGGGTATAGCTTCACAGCACAGTCTTACTCTACAGACATTCTACATTCCATCAGAGTGAAAGTGTTTAGCAAATAAGCTGTGCAAAACCAGAGTAGAACCTCATGAATGGAAACTAGATCAAGGCATTGTCACGCGACAGGTCAGGAAGAAATAGGCAAACGTTGTGGGTTCTTATTCAAGCAGCTTTATTATATACAAACACATCAAAAACGAAGCTAAGTAACTTTAACTTATAAACAGACTAGCTATCATGCACATAGATGTTAACACTCTGCTGCAACATCAAAATAGCACTGAAGATAACATGTGGTTGGAACTTATATGCACACACAGACTTAGAAATGCATCTTAAAGGTACAGCACACCTGTTATTCTACATCCTCGCTCTTTGAGAAATGAGTCAGGCATTGTCACTAGTATTAATAAATATGCAATTTACTCTGCAATAATTGTCATCATGCAATTATATAAAGCTAGGTACATATATATACAACTAGGTCCAAGTTGCTGTGTATTTCACACTAGGCTGTGAAATGCAACCATATCGTGTGACATAAAATTTGGGATCTGGTTTAGCAACTGGGATTGTCTCTGCTGACTGCTGAATCTTAGGAACCTTGGGACCAGCTGTCAGAACAGTATCAGGAGTCAGGACATGTTCTAGAACAGGAATATAATCTGGATTGCTCTGACAGTTAGTGTCTTTATCATGGGAACAATTTTGCAATGTCGGTTCTGTTACAGGAAGAAGATGTCTGTGATTTCTCCTGTACTCCACACCCTCGGATTTAACAAAATAGAATTACAGCTGTGCACATACACTCATTACTTGACCAATCTGGTCGAAACCTTTCACTGTCTGAATCCTCACTGTCTCTCCTTCTTTCAATGGATGAAGAAATCTGCTTGATTTGGATATCTGAACTTTTGAAAAGAACACTTCCTAAATAAATGGACTCTAATGGCTTTGTTGTTTTTAGTTTTAGGCCTCAATAAATTAGAACTGATAAGCAATGTTGTTCTGGTTTGCCTGAAAGAAGTTGCTGGGCAGGTGAGCCAAGTATATCATCACGGGGTATGTTTCTGAGATTAAGTAAATTCAAAAACACATCGATATTTTCACACTTTGACTTCTTAAGTAATTGCTTTGCACTCTGTACTGCACATTCAGCAAGTCCATATGATTGAGGATACTCTGGACTAGTAGTAACATGCACAAAGTCCCGCTGTCTTGTAAATTTCTGAAATAATTGACTGGTAAATTAGGTACCATTGTCAGAGATTAATTTCTGTGGACTACCATGGACTGAGAAATTGCATTTCAACTTAGTGATGATGGTAGTAGAAGTGAGATTAGGTAGTAGATCGATCTCAAACCAATTCGAATAAGATTCTACCAGTACTAAGTAATGTTGACTGTTCCACTCAAATATGCCAGTAGCTATTATTGACCAACATAGTCCAAGGGTTTGCCTTAGCTGAAGTTGCTCTTTTGGCAAATGTGGTTTAGTACTGTTACATACTGAACAGGAAGATAGTACTCTGTCTATGTCTTTCGCTAGAAAAGTCCAAAACACAAGTCCCCTCACCCTCTCTTAGTAGATTCTGAACCTGTGTGACCACAATGCAAAATCTGGATTTACTCTTGTTGTAAGGAAGCAGGAACAACAATTTCAGGACTTTTGAAAATAATGCCATCTTCCATCAACAACTCATCTCTGTAAGGAAAGTAAGGTTGCACATTAAGTGGTACACTAGATTGCTTTGATGGCCATCCAACACTGATGTAGTGATTGAGCTTTTGCAAAATTGGATCAGTCATTGTATGATCTTGTAGCTCATCAAGTCTTCTGTTCATGACATCAAAGTCAAAATTCTCTGCGTCAAGCTGTTCTGTTGTAGTTCTGGGCAATCTGGATAAGATATTAGCCAAAAACAGAAGTTTGCCTTTTGTATAGACCATTTTGAAATTGTACGTTTACAATTTAAGCATCATTCTTTGTAATCTCACTGGAGCTGAATGCATAGTCTTCTCTAAAATAGTAGCCAAAGGTTGATGATCAGTTTCAATCTGGATATCTCAACCATAGATATAATCATGAAACTTGGAACATCCAAACACCATTGCCAAAAAGTTCCTTCTCAATTTGAGAATATTATATCAGTTTGGGTAAGAGTTCTCAAGGCTCCTGGTCTGCCTTCTTGAAGAATAACTGCACCTAACCCAAATTTTGAAGTATCGCAGGAAAGAGTTACTGGTTTGTTGATATCATAGTACCTTAATGTTGGTGGGTAGCAATTTTCTGCTTAAGAACTTCAACTACTTTTTGGTGCTGTTCTAGCCATGACCATGTAACATTCTTACATGTGAGCTCTCAATTCACTGTAGTATGCTATAAACTTGTCTAAATAGTTGACCATACCAAGAAACATTGTAGAGCTTGCACATTATCTGGTGCTGGCAGTATAAGAATTGCTGTCTACTTGAACGGGTCTGTTCTCAAACCAGTACTTAAGTAAATGACCTACATATGCATCTTCTGGTAGTCTGAATTTGCACTTCAGAGGATTGAGCTTTAAGTTCACTTTACCTGCTCTGTCTAGATCTCTCTTATGATTTCTGTCATGCTCTGCCTCACCGCTTCCTTTGACCAATAAATCATCTACTATTATGGCACAAGGATAACCAAAAAATTGTGCTCCATTGTATGCTGAAAGATTTCATTTGCAGAATTTATTCCAAAAAGCATCCTGAGGAATCTATATCTTCCAAACAGGGTACTGAATGTAGTCAATAGTGAAGATTTGCTATCAAACATCACTTGTCAAAATGAACTCTGCATCTAAGACAGAAAAAACAGTGGCATTCAGTATCAGGGCTGCGACTTCTTTGACTGTATGCATAGGATGATGTGGTCTATTCAAATCTCTTTGATCAATGCATATACTGATTTCATCTGAGCCTTCTTTTATGGAATGCCACCATGGACTACATCCACTTGGTTGATTCTGTAATTGGACAAATTGCACCGTGTTGCACCATTTTATCCAACTGAGCTTTGACTTTATGCTGCATAGCTATGGGAAATCTTCTTCTGGTCTGACCACTGGACTGATCTCTGGGTCTAGTTTCATAGAATATACCACTGGAAGTCCGATCAACTTGTCATTGAAAACATCAGTATACTCTGATAAAAATAGTGTTAGTGAAGCTGGAACTGGGACACATGCTTATTTGATGATCTTCTTTGGTAAAGAAAAGCAGATCCATTCTCAAACTGTCCCTGAGATCCAATAATGATTGCACAGGTTTTCAAACTACATAGAATAATAAGCTGTAACAGTTCCTGGCCACATAACAGGAAAGCACTACTGAGCCTTCAGTTTGAATTTCTTCACCTCCAGAAGCAACAAGTTACGCACAACTAGTCACATTTAGTTGATCACCAACTCTGACCTTTGCAAAAGTATCTGCAGACATAACATTACACTTTGAACCAGTGTCTACTTTGAACTTGATGAATTTATCATTGATCCAAACAGTACAAAATACTTAATTTATTGCCAATAAATCTACTGCATCTATCTTTTCACCAATCACTGACATACCATCTACACAGAAAGCGGACTGTTGCAGGTTCACTTGATCAACTTGCTTTTTTGAGTAACCCTTCTTTGTAACTGTGTTAGGTCTACTTGATTAACAAAATCTTTGAAAATGATTCCATTTCTTACATTTGTGGAATTTCTGACCAAATGCTATGCCCTTTTTTCTTCTGGACTCATGGTTGACACCACAATTGCGACAGTTAACAATAAAGCTTGATTTTCTAATTCATCCCTATACAGTTCTGAGTAGTATCTGTTCTGCACTGGATACTCTTGATTCTGCACTGAGCATGCTCCTTTAACTGAACTGGTCTTGGAATTTGTTAAATAACTGCAGGTTTTACCTGGAAGTCCTGCAGTTGCTGCTGCCGCCTTGAGCTTAGGCCTGCTTTTGCCTGTCACATGCTACATGCTGTCTACATTAGCTCTGGAGCCTGTTGAAACTATGGTCTTATCACTAGCAAGCATACTTGTATGCCTTTCTGTATCGTCATGGATCTGACAAATCTCAATGGCTTTGCTCAGCGTCAAGTCAGTGTCATGAAGCAAAATCTTTCTCACAGATTCTCACAGCAGCATTATTAATACCACACATGAGTCTGTCCTTTATTAACTCATCCTTTAAATCACCAGACTTACACATTTTAGCTTTGTCTCTTAGGTCAGTATGTAAGCTACAAACATTTCCCCTTGCTTGTGTTCTCTTGTGTAATACAAATGCCTCTCTAATGTAACATTAGTCTGGGGGTTACACATTTCTCTGAATTTGCGCTTCAGACACTCGAGGTCTTCCCTTGATTCAGCCGGCACAACAATATGACGAGTTTCTCCTTCACCTTCATACACTGCTGGTGCATATACTAATGAACACTCCTTTTCAATGGCCTCTGACTCTGCTAAATTTAGCAAAATGAATGCCCTTGTGCATGCATCTTTATCAGAATAAGCTGTTTGTATAAATATATCATACTCTTGCTCAAATATTCTCCAATTCTCTGCAATATTCTGATCAAATACAAGTGGTTGTGGCCTGTGAAATCCATCTGCCATATTAACATATCTTAGTGAAGACTTGCAAATATACATGAACACACACAAGCTTATGCATATCCATATACATATACAGGTGTACTTTTGAAGAATGAAAGTTCACTACTTCGAGCTTCAAAAGTACACCCACACTAACGCGAAAGTGCACTTTCGCTTACCCGCTAGACCAAACAGGCTAGCAGTCACGGACCTTAGGGTTAGGGCAGGGGTCATGGCAAGGGGATAGCCCTACTAGCAATCCCCTTACCCTAACCCTAAAGTTCGTGACTACCACACGACAGTGGAAGACATTCCAAATCAAGCTATATCCTCCACTGTGGTGTGAAAGTCATGGACCTTAGTGTTAGGGCACAGATTAGGGTAAGGGGATAGTTAGTAGGGCTGTCCCCTTACCTTGACCCGTGCCCTAACCCTAAGGTCCGTGACTATCGCACCACAGTGGAAGACATTCCAAATCGGGCTATGTCCTCCACTGTGGTGCGATAGTCACAGACCTTAGTGTTAGGGCACGGGTTAGGGTAAGGGGATAGTTAGTAGGGCTATCCCCTTACCTTGACCCGTGCCATAACCCTAAGGTCCATGACTATTGCACCACAGTGGAGGACATAGCCCATTTTTCAATGTCCTCCATTGTGGTGTGGTAGGTTCGGTCTAGTGAGCTTAAGTGAAAGTGCACTTTTGTTAAAGTGAACTTTCGCTTTAGTGGGGATGTACTTTCTCATTTCAAAAAAGTGAATTTTCGTTGTAGGAAAGTACACCCACATATACATATACATGTGCTTGAAATTTATGCCAGTACTTGCAATAGCACAATAGCCTCTGTGTATCTGAACTTTATGAAATAAGTCTCCTGGGCAGTGTGATACTCTGAAATCACTTTAGTATAAAAGTCACCTGTCCTGAAATTATTTTACTGTATGAGCCATTTATCTTGAAATTATTTGACTGTAAGTCATTCATCATCATTTTAAGAAACCTTTGTAATAACTGCATAATGAGAATAAAGTGGACAACAGGAGATAAGGGCAGGAAACATTTTGAAGCAACTGTAGTTTACGAATAAACTATTTTGAAGTAATTGCAATTTGCAAATAAACTGTTTTGAAATAATTATACTTTGCAAATGAACTGGGCAGAAGAAGCTCAGAGTGAGAAACTTCGAAATAACTGCACTTTGCGAATAACAATATACAGCACATTGAAATTTCCCAAAATTGACTGCACTTTGCCAAATACTCTGTACAGTACAAGAAACACTGTGTAATGGGAACACTCTGCGAATAGAAACACCCATGCACAAGAAATTTCTCGAAATGGCTGTAATTGACTGCACTTCATAAAATACTTGCACTTTGCACACAACAAACTATTCGGAATAAATGCACAGTAATAAACAGACACTGTAAGCACTTTTACACACTTTGAGATGCTTTGAATAACACTAGTTATGCTACTCAAGGCTACAATCAATGCGAAGTAGTAATTTAAGCTAAAACACAATAATTTACCAAAATACATGCAGTCACCTTGCTGTATTTATGCTCAGTGTGCCTTTTCTGCCCTTTCTGTTATATTCATTTTGCTCATTTAATCTCTTTTCATGCCCATTATACTTTCTTGTGCTAGTTTTAACTCAAGACATGCTCGTTTTACTTTAAACATGCTTGTTTTACAATTCTGAGGTAGTTCTAAACCCCTTATGTACTTTTCCGATACTCGTTTTATCAGATAACCTCATTTCAAACAGTTTGTTTCATTAAAGAGCTTTTCGTACTTCTCTTTTGCTTAATGAATGTTTCTGTGCTGTTTGTTTGCTTAGTAATACATTTTGTGCCCTAGAAATGCTCCATTTTATCTCTTTTAATATATAAATCTTTTGTGCATATTCTCTTTACCTTTAGCATGCCTGTTATTCTACAATAATCTTCCGAGATTTGATCCATCTCTGGAGAGTTTCTCAAGTAGACATTGTTGCCTCTTTGAAAAATCAATTGGCATGATTCAGTTTCAGGACTCTGTACAAGAAGGCCTGGAAGACAAATGCCTATTCTTTTCTTTGGACCAAAATGTTTCTGTATGCTTTTCTGCCCTTTCCACTAATATTCAGGGTACTTTTCCTGTTGGTAGACATTGTGCTGGATTTCCTGGGTTGTTCCTAATACCCCAAAGTCATTGTGGGGACTTCCATCCAGCCTAGACAACAGTGGTTCTCCTTTCCTTCAGAAATACACGGGGATAATTACCACAAGTTTCTTCATAGACAGAATCTACTCACACAAGAAGAGGGTTATTTGATACACTTTGACTTCAATCATTTTCAATTAACTGCTTGGATGATGTATGCTTTTCTACTCTTTCCACTAATATCCAGGGTACTTTTCCTGTTGGGAGACATTGTGCTGGATTTCCTGGTTATGTTCCTAATACCCCAACATCATTGTGGGGACTTCCGTCTAGCCTAGACAACTGTGGTTCTCCCTTCCTTCAGAAATGGATGGGGGAAATTACCACAAACATTTTCATAGACAAGTTCTACTCACACAAGAAGAGGGGTGTTTGATACACTTTGACTTCAATCATTTTCAATTGACTGTTTGGATGATGAGGTCTTAATTCCTTTTAGGCACCTGTTTACTGAGGATGTGCAGCAGGTTTTAATGGAGACAAGAAAGCCTGATACTAGAAAATCATGTATTTGCAAATGAAAAATGTTTTCCAATTAGTGCCAAAGACATAACCAGCACCCATTCAGGGCTAGTTGTTCTCTGGTTTTACAATATTTGTGTCAGTTACTGTCTTATGGCCTTTCATATTCCTCTATTAAGGTTTATTTATTAGTCATTTCAACATGTCTGCCAAATGATTCTCCTCTTTCAAGGCATTTCATGTCATAATGTTCTTGAAAGGAGTTTTGCATAAGATGCCACCAAGTAAACTGGTGGCCTCTTCATGGGATCTTTATTTTGTGTCAGAGAAGTTAACACTTGCTCCATTTGATCCATCTAGTCTGTCTAAAATAAAGCTGTTAACATGGAAAGCAGTTTTACTCATTGTTCTGACTACTACAAGAAGGGTATCTGAGTTGCAAGCTCTTATAGTCAGTCAGCCCTACCTCATTTTCCATACAGACAGGGTTTCTTTGAGAGCTAATCTTTTATGCCTAAAGTGGCATCCAGGTTTACTTTAAGCCACACTACCCATCTCCCCATTTTCTTTACTGAATCAAAAAATGAAGGAGAAAGGATACTCCATACTTGGATGTTCACAGCCAACTTAAGTACTATCGTGACAAAACTATATCTCTCCAATATTTGAATCAATTGTGTATTTCTTGTGAACATAAAAAGAAGGGACAACAAATGTCAAAATGGACTATTTGCAAATGGTTGTCTTAGACTATTACCTTTTCTCATGCTCCCCATAACAAATCTATTCCAGGTAGGGTCAAGGCCCTCTCAAACAGGGCATTGGCTTCATCTATGGCTTTTTGGAAAGAAGTAGATTCTAGAAATATTCTAGAAGCTGGAGGGTGGCTTAATGGTTAAGGTGTTTGCCTTACAAACACAAGGTGTAGGGTTTGAGTCTAAAATGGCTCGCAAGGGCAGTTAGCTTAGTATGATCTTACTTGGTCTTTTGTACACACTTTATAAAAAACACTATAAGCTTGATTTCTTCTCTAGGTCTAAATCAAAGTTTACTAGGACCATTCTCCAGGGGTTCCTGGACTCTTCTCCTTCCATGTCCCAAATATATTTAGTTATGGTAAACTATCCACATAACTAAAGCTACTGCAGCAGTGATCAATATGAAGAACATAAGTACATTTGTGTAAGTTTAACTTATCAATAACAGTAAATGCTCAAATGATCACTGCTACAGTAACTGCTCCCTCCATCCCTCCATCCCCATTGTTTTTTTTTTTTATGCCAGTGTCTAGATATTTTTATTTTGTTGTTCCTAGCATAGTCCTTTCAGGGCTCAGCTTCCCTCTTTGTGCTGTCAGGAAAGTTCTAAAGGGCTTTGCACTTTAACTTTAGTGAGCTCAGCTCAAACGTCTTGAGAGTTTGGATGGATGGAAGGTGCTGTAAATATTTGGAAGCTGGACAGACATGATATCCTTGGATCATTGGCAGGATATAACCCACATAGCTAAGTCTAGTGTACAAGTGATCATTCAAACATCTACTGTTACAGTAAGTTTAACTTATGCAACTATGCTTGATCAGTGTATGTTCTGCTCTTGTAAGAGTATCAGTGTTATTTTAACGCTGGTGCACATTTCATTATCTGTATTTGTATATATGTGTTGATATAAACATTTACAATTACTCAGCAATATTAGGTGATATGTTTACCAGCTAATACAAGTGTTAAGACATAAACCTCAGGTTCAAAATATAAGTATTAAAATATTAGATACATTATTTATATTTTGCACCAGTTTAAACCAACATGTGTATGACATTCTACCTATTCATTAGACATGCATTTGTCATGTATTACATTTTACAATACCACATGAGGCACATGAAGTCTGGTTAAGGCACCATGTATAACACTTTATATTATCCGTTAAAAGTACATAAAAATAATGGAAGAACGTTTTCCAGTTCATAGGATGTGGGTTGGGGGAGTACTAGATACCAGGCGTAACTCCTTAATATATGCCATACAGGCACTTACAAGTGTCAGAAGTATGTGTTGCACTTCATAAGATCAAAATAAAATGTTTAGTCAGAGTTATTGTCATTTGTTGAAAATAATGTTAAAAAACAGGTTTTCTGTTGGTATAGAATCTGTGGTAAAGTTTTACTTTCTGGACCGTCTTGTCCTTCCTATTTATTTGAACATATTTTCTGCTCATCATGACAAATATGCTGATGGTGACTACACATCTACTTCCATTACAGGTCAGAGTTAGTGATAAGAGAGAAAAAATGGCTGTCTATGGGATTGTGGGGACTGTAAGTAAAAAATATTTGAAGGCAAAGTCTGAATGGTCTGAAATAGTTATGTCCACACATGATGGAACACCATTTACATAAAGTTAACTAGCATTTGACTGTTTTTCCTTGTCCATTTTAAAAATGTATTTCACTGAGTTAGTTCTATAAATATGGTATTATTTTGTGTATTTGATAAATATCCATCTCTTCTAAAGGCATATCTTGCATGGTTTATACGTGAATGAGCAAAAAAAAAAACAGCTAACATCTAACACTCCAGTATATAAGATATTGTGCTACCTATCATGAAAGGAGAGCTTACAGAATATCTTTATTTCCTAGGTAAAGGAATGCAAAATATTTACTAGATGTCTAAGAAGTGCCATCTGTATTGCAATTTGCAGCAAATTGCATAGTTTTCTAAGAGACGGAAGTGTTTCCTACACTCTACATTTTTATATTTGCATCTTGTCGGACAGTTTTTGCTTTCTGCTTCATGAGATTTACTCCATACTGGTCCTTTGGACCGCTCGTATGCCTTAACTTTACTTTCTCTTACTTTTCATCACATTTATCTAAACCTGCTGCCTGTTCAGTCTCTCCTCAGTGTCGCTACATGGCTTCATAGAGCTCTCCCTCTCTTTTCCTGTATTTTTTTCCTTTGCCCCTTTCCTTAACTTTATTTGTCCTTTGTCCCAGTCACTTGTTAATCCACTCACTGAGTTTTTCCCTGAGCTGCAGTTCTGTATTAATGGGTTTAATTTTTTTTTATTATGTTAATGTTCTCTTCAGGTAGATTAGGGTACTGAGGCTCAGGAACTTGATTCTGAAATAATTTCCATGGGTTTCCTTTCTAATGCTCCACCCGATCTCTCTATTGTGCTTTTTACCTTACTCAACCTTCTCTCTCTGTCTCTCTCTCTCATCATTCCTTCTTTCCCTGTCTCTCTGGTTCTTCCTTTTGAGCTGTCAGGGTGGAAGGGAGCAGGTTAAATGAAACAGTGCTGGTGTTTTGTCTAAAGCAGACAATTAAACAAACATTTCTATAAACTCTGTTGGCGTCAATTCCCGTGTATAGCTCAATCAGTGTAGGGTGTATCTTAAAGCACTCTTTTATCCATGAATGTGGGATACTATCAAATGCTTTTTTGTAATCAATCCATACCATACTTAGATTCTTCCCCAGTTCTCCACATCATTTTGTCCTCTAACTTTTTTATTTTCAACAACTGCCATTATTTACAGAAAAGAGGTATTGCCATGGGCTCCCCCTGTGGGGGTAGCGTGGCAAATTAAGTTGTAGCTTATTGGGAGAACACCTTTCTTCTAAACAACCCTAGGTTTAAAAATGCCATTAAGTTCTATACACGCTTTTTAGATGATGTATTTGTACTTATTCAGGGAGGTGAAGATGTTGTTGTTGATTTGATTAACTACATGAATGACTCCTCTACATTTTTAAAATTCACTTACCATTTTTCGGTTAGTGAAATTGACTACCTTGATGTTAAATTGGTTAAAGACCCTTATTATAATCGACTCTTGTCTAGTATTTTTAGGAAGCCAACTTATTGTAATGCTTTTTTGCATTTTTCCAGTAACCACCCCTGGAAACAGAAGAGGTCAATTATTAAAGGGCAGTTGGTTAGAGCGGTTCGTATGTGTAACACAACTGCGGCTTTTGAATACGAGTGTTCTACTTTGAAGGATATGTTTCTCAACAGGGGATACCCTATGGAGTTAATAGATAATTTGATTGAAGAAGTCTCCTTGAAAGAGATAATGGGTTTTACCAACCTCTCCTTCAGAGTAGTAAACAGACCACCATTGCCATTTCGGAGCCTTTTGTTGGCCCTTTCACTTTTTTAGAATCTGATTCTGACCGACATGAATGTGCCGGTCTTTCACCTCCACAACATTCGCTTGGTCGTGATTTTAAGACTAGTTTGATTATTACACACAACAGACATGTTAATGGTATTTGTTCCATTGTTAAGAAGAATTGGCACTTTATTCAAAATAGTGCCTTTCTATCCAACATTTTGGGTGTATATCCCTCTTTTGTGTTTAAGAGGGGAAGTAATTTAAAAGAACTTCTGCAGACAGGGGAACCTCTAGACCCCTTTTTGAGACAAACTGGGACATTTACTTGTGGGGCTTGTAATTGGTGTAGGCTT
>NC_056746.1:1226495221-1226627721 GCF_019279795.1 Protopterus annectens | reverse complement strand
TACAAAGACACACTAGTAACAGTTCTTTAAAACTAATTAACCTAAATGTCCAGAGCCTCTGCAATAAAATCTCTGAACTACATGCTCTGATCTCTCCAATCCTCAGATGTTTCTGCTCCCATAGAAATATGTCTCAAACAAACAAGTCCAATGAAAACATCCTACCTTCTAGTTCTAGCATGGTATGACTACATCAATAAAGCAGAAGGGAAGGTGGTGTAGAAATAATGCGTAAAACAATAGCTAGTTTCACCTCTACCCAAACAACATCCCTATATTTCACTAGGCAGGAGTACTAATCACCCAAGCTTAACTAAACCTAAACAAAAGCCATACATACTGTAGCCTTATCTATACCACCAAGCAATAACCACACTGCACTTGAAGACATATCCTGGTTATCGAAAATAAACAACAGTTTCTCATACTTGGCAGTGTAAATGTAAATTGGGGTGCACCAGATATCTATCAACTGCTCCCCGAATCTTTATAATTTGTCTTTACTCATTAACCTCTTCAACCAGGCATTGCAAGTTGAGAAATGCTAGTTTTAATACCACCCTCAGTAAAATCACTTAGGTAGGCACTCTACCTGTTATCTCTACTGATCACCACCTACCTTTATCATTAGAATTACAGATCAACAAATTGGCATCACTATAAACTATTTAGAAATCTTCGTAAACACACTGCTAATTCTTTCACCAATGACTATCATCATGTTACCTGGCACTGCATAATACAGCTACCACCTTTAATCAGGTCTTAAAAGTACTAAATGAGCATGCACAATTTAAGAAATTACACACAAAATCAAAATACAAACATAGGTTAACCCACACCACTAAACAGCCCATGATATCCAAGTAAAGAGTTGGAAAATCTGTCTGAATAACAAAACTCATCATATCTGGCAGGCCTGACACTCTTTGCGGTACCAAAAAAGCCCTTCTAAAAAAGGACAAAGGAATTGCTGCATAAACATTTAGGACACTGTTTTGGTACTGCTGGTCAATGGATCGGGTCCAGGCTGGTAGAAATTTCCTGCCAGTCCATGAAAGCAGAGGTGGAGTGGGCATGTGGCAGTTTTGACAGATGCCAGAAGGTCTGGTGCCAAAATGGGCCAGTGGGCCAGTAAGAAGAAGAAAAAAAAATGAAGTATTTTTTTAAGAGCATTCTTCTTTATGAATTCCTTTTGCTTCCAGTCTCACAGATGCAGTAGATGAAAACAGGTTGAAAATACCTGTTGCATCTGTCCGACCGATTATTTATATCTTTGTCTACTGTGCATGTGGAATTTGAATTCTAGATGTTTGGACTGTGGACCATGAACAGACAAATGAGAGATGTGCATGTGTGTGTGTGTGTGTGTGTGTGTGTGTGTGTGTGTGTGTGTGTGTGTGTGTGTGTGTGTGTGTGTATGCAGGGTTAATTGTGTAAATGAACTGGCCCATCTCTGACTACTACCAGCATGAACTGTTCCATAACTGCAAGCATAAATACAGCATCTAAATTCATGCACACACATAAACACACATGCATTTAATCACATTTGCAGTCATTGAGTTTAGATGTTTTTAGCTTCAGAGTAATTGCTGATGAAGTTGTTCAATGTGTTTTCTGTTGATCGATGTTCATCAGCAGTTACTATTTCTAATAAACTCATATACGTACACCTCACACACGCATGCACACACGCACACACACACACATATATATTAAAAATGCTTTGTAAGATATCAAACTGATACCCAAGTGGATTTAGGGCTCTAGCATTTTTAGCTTGCAATTGTTACAAGGATTAGGGCTATGAACTGTTACTAAGCTACTTCCTGTGCTGCAGGGTTTGTTTCCCTTAGCTTCCATTTCAGTACTGTGTGACCTTGAACAAGTCACATAAACAGACAGTGCTTTTGGGCAATTGGTAGTTTAGGATAGGCTCATTAATGAATGCTGGACTGCATACCTAGTAAGTACATGTGGACAAACACACACTTAAGGAGAATTTGCTGTTGGAATGAATCATCATGTTCTTGAAAATGGAAGACAAAAGTAAAATGAGTATTCTGAGCCTAAAAAAAAACGCACCAGGCTTAGGGACTTCATGCAATACTTCAGATAATAAATTAGACATTGGGATGGAACCCTGGAGTTGCAAGCTACTTTACTATATACTGTGCTCTAATTTAGCAAATATACATGAAAAAGGCAAGTTATATTGGGAGTTGATCCTTATATACTGTGTAAGTTTAATTTTACCTTTAAATTATGCACATCACCTGTCTTGAAATATATACAGAGTTTTGTAAGAACTTAAATTATTCAAAAACTTCAAAGTGCATTTAAAGGAGAGGCTGTAATAACTTGCATCACTGTCAATGCTCCATACTTAATATTCTAGACTTATCTCTTGTTATGCCTTGTTTTTCTGCACAGGTGCAGATAAGTTAAAAATAACTAAGCTCTGTTGAGAATTAAATTATTAAGCTACTTATTTCTAGTCTAAACCTAATGATGAGAAATGGAAATCACATCAGTGAATATAAATATACTTTTGAGTGCACATTGCAGTACACTGCTCTTTTTTTCAACTGCAAGTTTTTCTAACTTATTCTGCTAGATACCAGTGACATTATCAGTAATGTAACTGGTATATAATCAATAATATGACTACATTAAGTATCTCATCTTCTGCTTAAGGTTTGACAATAAGGTCGGACTTCCATGTCATTGTGTATCTCAACTTTGTTTAGACAGTCTGCCTTTTAAATTCAGTCATCAAGAAAAGAAAAAAAAAACATCTTTTGACATACTCCTCTTTTGTTGAGGAGTACCTTTATTACTCAGTTTAATACTACAGAGTAACATTCATTCAGTCGTTTTCTGGTTACTCATTTTCTCTAAATCAGTGCAGTAGGGAGTAACAGCCTAGCGTTACAGTTCAGTGGGCTCAAGGCAGAGAAGTGACCCTACACATGATAAACAAACATAGTCACTTGCACATGCCATGCATACCTACAATCAAATTAGAAGGTGAAGTGTTTATCTAGGATGTAGAAGTGAAACAAGTACCTGGCAAAAAGTGGCATTTAGAATTAGCTGATATTTTTTTAATTAACGTTTTATTGGTTTTGTTATAATTTGCTATTTTTAACTCAGAATTAGTGAATAAAGCGGATTAGTTTTATCAGTAAAAAAACATAATAGAGAAATGTATGCTGGTAATATTTAAAATTATCTAAAGCATTTTAATATTATACAGATAAAACTAACAAAAAATAGTTACACCCAGTGACTACAGTGTCTTGAGTACAGAGAGACACCAAGTTATAAATATAAAGATTTGCAGGCAGAAACTAGAGCCATGTAGAAGAAAGATACCCAGATAGTCCCAACAGTAGTAGGAGCAATGGTCTTATAAAAAGGAATCTAATATCATATTTAGATATGTTACCAATACATGTAACTCCGTACAAATTGCAGAAGGAGTCATTACTGGGCACATTGCAGGTACTGCGAAGAGCACTTCTGGCTGACACCAAAGACTGAAACAATACTAATTTCATAAACTTTAATCATACTTGATCTTAGGAATGGGGTACATTCCCATCATAGTATTCGAAAACCAAAAGCCTTGGAGAAATTAAAAAAAAGGTACCCAAAGAACCTTAGAATTATTCAGAGTAAAGCAATGAAAATGTATCATCCTTGACTAAAGAAAGAATGATGCAAGACATGCATTGACTAGCAAGCAGAGAACATATTTTTACTGTGCATCTGTCTATATATGTATAGTCACTGGGAGGACAATGCCAGGAAATGTTATAGTCCTGAGACACAGCATACATCCTACTCAAAATTTGCTAAAGCTGAATATCCTTTTCCAGATGGAACATTTTAATGACTAAGTTGATTTAGACGTGGGATACCACTGACTTGCATGAACTCAGGCGGGGTATTTTGTTGCACTAATAGCATGTTTGTATTACTGCAACATCTGTTCTATGCATACAGTGAAAGATGAAACCAGTTTAGTCTTGTAGTGTTTAAAAAGACATTATCAACAAAACAGACAAGGTGTAGATCTAGATCCACATTCAAACAACATGGCAGTCTACTGAATGAAAAAGATTGTATTTCCCTGCATACAGTAATATCTCAAGGACTACTTTCTAAATGCAATATCTATACCTATATCTATATCTATATCAATATATATTTATCTGTATCTATATCTATGTCTGTATCTAATTCTATACCTGCAGAGCAGTAAGGTAAAAAACGAATTCTCGGATGCTGCTGTACAAGGATCTCACATGGAAAGCAGCCAGTAGGCTGAAAAAGCAGCCTATAGACCATTTGCTCTTATATACTCTAACTAGGGAAGAGAACATAAAAGTCAAGCTAATCAATGCGAAAAAGGAAATCCAAAGATATTTGAAAAGAAATACAGGTAAAGTCACCCAGATATGGAAAATTTCCAAATAAAAGAACAAGATCACAAAGTGGGAATATAGAACTGAAGATTAGTAAAGTAGAAGTTAATCAAACAGAAGCTAGAGTTAAGGAACATGCGAAAAATTAATGATTTACTGTAGAAAGTGAATGAGTTCCCCAAGTAAGGAGAAACAGGCCAGTGAGTTCCCATATGAAAGAATAACAAATGACACTGGATGCAGCTGATGAGAATATGCACATGAAGATGCTCTGGAACTTTCTGCAGAATGCCCACAGGAAATGGAGAATAAGGAATGTGGGTTCAGTTTATAGGAAATGATTTAAGGGAAGAATTGATTGATTTGACAGAGATGGAGAGGCATATTAAGATCAGTGAAAGAAACATATTACAAAAGTCAATCAGATCCAAAATGTTAGAAGTCTGATAAAACAGTGGAGGGTGAGACAATTACTCAGGGCAGTGTGGTTGCTGCAGCTTCATTGGAAGTTGACTCTGGCCATAGACAAATTATGGGCAAGGTGCTATGAAGGAGGGTTGTTAAGAGTGCTCAGAGGAGGCCTGCTGTTCTCCCCCTGATCCTGGTGTGTCTTTCCCTGCCACTTGATTCATGTTTAGGACCATCATGGAGGTGCTAGCATGTTCCAATAGAGCTTCTGAGGAAATGCTTAGGTTTGTAGATGTGACACATGCTGACATTCTTGACTGTGTCCTCTGTGTTGCAGATTCAATGGATTGGATGAATGACACATTGGAATGGGCTGTGTCTGTGAAGAAATTTCTGCTGGGAGGGGGGTGGCATCCATGTGGATGTAGGTCAGCCACATCAGCTGATGTTAGAAGATGTGGCTGGGCCCAATTACGCTCCTGTAGTGGCACTACTTCCTCTGCTCTGTCAGTAGTTGATGTGTCCAGACCCAGAGATGGCAGGCCATGGGATTGTAGTCCTGGATATTTTTATGAGGAAAGTTCATTCAGCAGACATCGGTCACAGTCAGTTGGACATGGATGTGCCAGTGCAACTTCTGGCAGAGCCAGTTCTCTGTGTTAAGGATGATGATGATGAACTGTCACTTCTACCATGCAAGGCTCACACTTATCCGACATACCAGGATGTAGAGATAGCACAGTGATTGGCTGTATTCTTGCAGGCACTCACACACCAATTTCACCTGGAGTGCCCATACAGAGACACACACACAACACTTACATGGGTCTTTCATGAAGCTCATTCTGTTTCAGTAGCTATTTGATACTTTATCCAAATGTCTGCCTGTTTCTCTTTCTTACTCACACACACTCACTACCTTTTGTGTCAGTCTATGCTTTCTGCCTTCCATACACAACATCCTATGCAAATGTTGATAACTGTGCCATATCCTTGTTTTTTATCTTTTGGATTCAGAGATACATAAGTCTTTTGCCTGATGCTCATGGTGCATAGTTGACACAGTGCTTAGTATATCTGTGTTGGTGATGCTGTTTTGCAAATTGTACTGTATTTCTTACAGGTTTCTGCAGTGTGTACATTCCTTCCAAACTGTTAGACCAACAAAGCTGGAGCAAGCCATAAATAAAAGTGTGACAAAAGCCCAACAATGGGGATAGTTTAATATTTTTGGTCTCACCCTCCACCTGTTCAATGTCTGAGGGCTCACTAGAATGGGTTTGTGTATGCCTACTGGCTGTGTCTGATGGAATTACAGGGGATGCCTAAATCTCAACCTCAGTGTTAGATTCAACCTTTGCACCCCTGACTGTGCCTGTGTTTGTCCACCATCATCATCAGAGTCTGCCAATATTCTGAAATCAGGTGGTAAGAGTCCTACACTTCCACTGTCAGGATCAGCTATGATAATAAGCAACAAACACAGAAAATAAATTAATAGCTACACTACTACAGTTTAACAGGGTCTATATCACATAGTCGAAGTTTAATAACTTCAAACATGGAATGTTCGAACCATCCTGTTCCAAGTTAAAAAACTTCAACTATGGATATAAAACACCCGCCCCCCCGCTACTTAAATATACCAACTCCAAGATCGCACCACATTGAACAAAACAGAAACCTCCACTTACGGAGATTTCCATCGAAACGCTTGAACTTCTGCAAATTTGAACTTATGGTCTCGACCATATGAGGTTCGGACTTGCAGAAGTTTGACTATCTGATAGGAACCCGTTTAATATATGCTAAAAATCTAACACTGGTGTGACTATCACAGATGGTACTGCAAAACACACAGTCCTG
The DNA here is from genome assembly GCF_019279795.1 of Protopterus annectens. Taxonomy (NCBI): domain Eukaryota; kingdom Metazoa; phylum Chordata; order Ceratodontiformes; family Protopteridae; genus Protopterus; species Protopterus annectens. Next base: position 1,226,621,011 of record NC_056746.1, on the reverse strand, counting down.
AAACCCACTTCACACATTTAGATACATACATATTTCTGTCAAATGCTTATCAGTACTGAAATAAAAATGTTTGGATTACCATGTGCAGATGATTCCACACTTACTAGGGAGCATGGTCCTGAAAGACGTTAAGCAAAATGTAAAGACACCATCATCACAGTAACAATAACACAAGGGGAAAAATGTTAGGCCTTTATATGTCCATTAACAATACACTTAACTGACACTTGGATGACACGTCCACCCCAAGCCCATATGTAATGAACTAGAATGTGCTGTTAACTGTATAAATCTATAACTAGTCTCCCTCCAAAAAATAATTAAACTAACTTAACTATTGTTTTCAATATTTTACTATACAAGTAATTTTTAAAAACTGACATAGGTAAGCCTACCTGGAAGCTCCTCCTGGGACATACTTGCCCTCCCTGAAACAGCAGCAACAACATCAATCACATGCTATTGAGTACTTTCCACTGAGCTCTCTGGATCCCTGACAGTGGAGAGGAACTCTTCATTTGGTGTCACCAGTGCTCTGCAGATGCTTTCCTCTGGCCCAATGAAATCATGTCAGTGGCCCTATAAAACACCTGATCATAAGTCCTGCTGTGACCCCAGCAGCATTGAAGCTGTTCACCATCTGGTTCCAAATTTGCATTCTTCCAGACATATCCCCACATCTTCTCTCATGCAGAAAGGCACCGTGGTGATGAAAAGCTTAGAAAATCACATCATTCTCTGTGTCACTAAATGGGGTTTGCAGGGATTGGGACACTTGGGTACCATAGTCCTAGGTAGCATAAAACACAAAAGAAGGATACTACATACAAATAGCACATAAACAAGAGCACTGCTTAGACATAACACATATTATTAGTGTTTCATTACTCATTGGAGAAACAAAAAAACTTCAGTTATTTAAATATAAAAAAATGTTATGTGGTTGTAAAATATCACAGTGAGACACAAATCAAGGTTTGATTCATAACAACTGCTAATAATAGAAAAGCAAACCACTGTAAACATTTTTCTGAGTGTGGCAACACAGAAATACAACTTGCCTCCCCACCACAAAAACAACAGGCAAATGGCATTTTGTACGAAACAACAAATAATACATCAGTCAATTGTTACAAGTGTTTTCAAACAAACTTTCCAAAAAAGTGTACACATTTACCACAGAACAGTAATTTTTATGCAAGTGCCAGTCACCTCAGCCTGTGGCCAGAACTCCCCTAGAGGTGGCTGTAGGCCATGAGTGTAACAGAAACAGTTGTAACAGTAATGCTTTTGATAACAATTAATATGGCTGTGTATCTGCATTTGTGAAATGCCCTGACAAAAATGCCTATGCCTTCAGTAATCTTCTAAGATGTGCATACAGATAAAATTGCATTTTATAATGTCTGAACATTTTTCCTATTTCTGTGTGTATACAGTATATAATTCAAAAATTCAATCATACCTTATCAAGATCAGTAATCTTCTGTGCATTTAAATCCAAAGTAATAATAATCTTCTTCTATGTTACCTGCATACACACATCCCCTCACCTTCAGGTTCCCTAACTACATGGTTCCATTTTTATAGTGTAGATTCAGGACTGTGTGCATGGTGAAGATACAAGTAAGGTGTGAACTCATTAGAATTGCTGAATCCTAAATACCTGGCTCTATGTAGCAGGTGTAAACATAGTGCAGGCACTCCCTCAGTGTTTTTGCTAATGGATTGTAAATGATTGCTGGTAGAGAGAAGGAAAATACAACAGCAATTTAGACTCACTTACTTAGAGTGGGTGTGTCAGCCAGGTTAAACTTATAAAGTGTAGAAGTAATTGTATCAAAGTTTTAAATGTGAGTAAGCAGCACAGATTTCTGAAGTTCTGTTCAGTGATATCCAAACTCTCCTGCCTTTGTTAAGAACTATATATTATTACTGCCATTTAATGTTATCATACATTTTAAGGACAGTGATACAAAATGCCTTACAGACTGCAAATCTCAGATTACTGCTCAAATAAGAGACGGATGAACAACATACAAAGATAAGACAGAGCTGCTTTGCTGCAAGCAATAGTGATAAATGATTGTGTGATGCCTTGTTGTACTACATCCAAAATTAACACATGTACAAACAACTCAGTGTCCAAGTGCCATATGTCTTGTTAATATTGTGGATGATTTGAGATGCTTGCATGCACAATGATTTTCAGTCCTACTGCAAAGCTGTTTCTGTGGCAAAGAAGAATAAGACACCCTTACTGTGTTTTTAGGTTCACCGGTATGAGAGTTCAAATTCAGACTTGTATAAAAATCTTTCATGTGTACTAACATTTATTTTGTAATGTTGTTTATATATTTATTTGGTCATTTATTTATTTATTTATTTACTTATTGTAATACCATTACTTGCTTGGGGTGCAGCTTAGCACAAACAAGGGAAATGGATAAATACAATAAATGTCATGTAATGTAGTTCTATGATGAACAAAACTTAAACTACACCTGTGAATCACGTGTGTGTGTGTGTGTGTGTGTGTGTGTGTGTGTGTGTGTGTGTGTGTAGCACATCTGCTAAATACAGTGATCCACACACTATAATACTATATGCAGATCACAGTCCAAGTCCTGCATTTGTCTTTTAAGGATGAGACCTAATAAACACTGTTCACAAAGATAAAACAAACTGAGCTTTTCTTGTCACATGTGTGCATCTCTTAACTTCACCCAAACCTGGACTAATGGCCCACACATGAAGCAAACATTCTCAGTTTCAAAAAGAACACATTGTTGCATCTTTTGCTTTCCATCGCTCAAACCCACTAAACAGCATTGCACAGTGGTCAGCAATCTTCCCCAACAAATTCCACAAACATGAACCAGAAGGAACAAGGAGAAGACTTCATTTATAAAAAACAATGTGTTTTCATCTCAAATAACTGCGAGACTTCATGAGATAAGAACCATCCCCCCAAGACGTCAAGACGTGCAGGTCTAGAACACTGCAGACAGGAAACAGGCAGTAGACAATTTCAAAATGGATATAGTATCCTTTAATTTTTGCCAGCTCACGTATACACTAAGTGGCATTGTGTGACAGTTAAGACACATACTTAATGAAAAAAAATATACAGCTGCTTTTTAGCTGTTCCTAAGACAGCAGATGCAAGTGTAGGACTACAACACAGGTGAGCCTGGACTGTTATCTAGCACAGTCCCAATTTTATTAAAGCTTGTCCACTCAATTTTAGAAAACAAATACAAAAAATTCAAATATAATTATAAATAACAGTAAGCATTTTAGGCAGTGGAGCTCAAATGAATTATGTGTGACATCTTGCGTATACTGAATATTATTTTTCTGTAATTATAATTGTCTCCTCTGGCCCTGAATGGCCTCCGGACCTCAATGATACTCATACACACATAAATGCATGAACCAGGATGTTGTCAGGTCACACACTGACAGCTGGTTAACCCCTCACTCTGTCCTGTATATGTGTGTGTGTGTGTGTGTGTGTGTGTGTGTGTGTGTGTGTGTGTGTGTGTGTGTGTGTGTGTATATATATATATATATATATATATATATATATATATATATATATATATGTATATATAAAATTGGAGGATGTCCTTATGTAAAATATATGCACATCACAAGCAGAGTCCTTCCATGAGCCTCGGCAAGACATCTCAAGACCACTGCATATGTGATTGCTAATTCTGTCATAATGCAGTGCATATGTCTAATATGGACAGTGGCAGGATGTAATGCAATCAAACAAGTATACAGATACACACAATAGGCTTACTGTCTTCCATAATACAGATATAGGGATTTTTTACAGGGTATAATAATGGCTAGGATTTCATGTGATGTGGCCATTAATCTAATAATGCCCAATGACCCTGTGAACAGCTGACATGTCAATGTTGCTCATTCACATATACTATAGTAAGGTATGGATATACAGTATGGCTGCAGAAGGGTCTTACAATTTGTGATATGAGATAATGTTTTTAGAGCCATTGATGCCATTCCAGTACATGCTCCTTCTTTAACAACTGTAGTAATATGCCTCCTTTTGACATGATATGATACATTGTTATGTATATTGTTGGCATTTTAGGACATGTATTTTTATAGTTGAACAAATCAACCTTTTACACAGTTCTCATTCTATCATCACAGTAACACTTGCAGTATGACACAGGTGTGCATGACTCTACATACCATCAAAAAATATGTGGCTGACATCAATATCAATTCATATTGATTACATGGTCACATAAGTGTTGTCTCATACACATGGTTGCTATGCTATGATATACACAACCAACGTATCACATGTTTTGATCCAATTGATATGTTGTGGAATTCATTGCATGTGCAGTTGTGTTGCTACACCCAATGATTATTGATGTGGTCAGCAGCACCATTGTGTGGCTTTTAGTGTTTATGTAATGAAATGTTCTGCATGAGCCACAAACAACTGATCTCTAATGTGTCATGACATGACATCAAGCCTCTCAAACACAGCTTGCTCATGAAATATATGTATAATAGTGTGTATGTTGTACTTTTAAGAATTGTTTCCAAGGACAGCACGTGCATATAAATAGCAAGCATGTGTTAGCTTCAGTGCCATTTTGAGAGTGCAGCCAGAGTGTGAGCATGTATGAGTGAGATAGCTAGTTTGTTTACAAGTTTATCTAAGTTAAAGTTATTAAGCCTCAGTCCTGATGTGTTTGTACATAATAAAGCTGCTTGAACAGAACACATGGATGTTCATCTGTTTTATCCTGACCAGGTGAATGACAACATATATAGGTGCATGCTCTGCAAGTGATTTAAGTACATGTCATTGGTACAGTTGTGCAAGTGTGTGAATTGCAACAGTGTGTGGAATGTGATGAATGACTAAGGCTGTATGGAGGTCTTGTCACAAACCATTTATTCCAATACATATGAAATGTTAAATGGAATACAGAACTAAGCACAGATCTCTGTATGGATGTCAGCAGACATACCCACACAGAGGACATAGACAATCTGCTAGCTAATAGTTTGTCTCACATGTCACCATCCTGTCACCAGTAGCCATCAACCAAAGTATCCATGCAATCATTGCTCAGTTTTTATTCTCAGCAGGGCAGCACATCTGTGCTCTCTCTCTAGGGCTAATAGAAGCAATGGGCCCTGGAAAAATCACACGTTACCTACAGAATGACTTACAACCTGACCTACCTGACACAGGTTGGTCTGTACATCAACACAGCCTCCAGACAACCCATGTTCCCATAGAAGGGTGTACAGCAACATGCATCCTTCTAACTCGGGGAGACTATCACCTGATGTATGGAGGTATAGGCCCATTCTGACACTCCTCATCTGTGAGGTATGTGAAGGGGTCATCATGGACCTTCTCTAATAGGACACGGGTAATATCCCGACTGTGTACTAAACCCACATTTGATTTTTTTCTGGCTACATCATGTTTGTTAAACCTGTTTCCTGTCTTCAAGATTACCAAGGGCATGCATGATGAAAACATTATCATTCTGTGTAGCTTGACCTGGCTAAGGCATTTGACACAAATCAACAGTCAGGTATTACAGTGAAACTGTCACAAGTGACCATAAACACCTACATCACCAAGTGGGTAGACAACTGGAACACATACATGACAGAGAAATATGTTGCAGTATTTGAAGTCACCTCTATCTAGAGTCCAGTGACCAGGTCCTTACCTAAGGGCTCTGTGCTAAGCTCTTCCCTTTCCATTATTTAAGTCTCAGAAATCAAAATTGACTCACACTTCCTTTCTCCAAAGAGCTTTGTAACGAGGTTGCAACAAGGATGAGGTATACAGGATGTGCAGTCAAGTTCCTACTGCTTAACCATTATTCCTATAAAGCTCTACCAGGAGTGGGACTGCAAATTGTGGACAATCATTGAATCCAATTATGGTACTGGTATAATGCATACAGTATCAACATACACAAGGATTGATGCCATGACCAGGGGGACATAATAGATAAAGGAAACTTATGGGGGGATTAGTTGCATTATGAAAGTAAATACACAAGATATTTTCAATATAGACAACAAACCCCAACTGGCCAGGATTGTTTGTTATTTCTAATACTGATATAACAGTGTCCCCCCGAACACCTCCAGCAGATGTTACATTTTGAAGGAGGTGTGCTTCACTCCCCTTATAGATTGCTGACAAGTCATAATAGTTGTACAAGTGTGTTCATCTATGATCACTCACAATCACATATGTTATGTCAAAGATATGAGATTATTGGTGGTATTCTTTTGATATTGTTCATGATTCTGCATGCTTCTGTCCACTGTTGTCCATGTGCCTGTTACTATGTGTCCCACATGGTTGAAACCTGTGCTGACATTACATCCATATTCAGGCAACTCATTTTGCACAGCTTTACAATATGCACATAATCTCTACTCTACATGCCATCCCTGATACATGTCCTGTCCATTATTCATGTCAGGATGCTTATATCACAAAGAATCCACTCCATTAATATGTCACCTTGTTGACAGCCACATAATATACAATAACTGTGCAGTCCATGCTGTATCATTTTGATGTCTGACTAGTGTTCATGCTGCCACTGTGTTCACTGACATGCCCTCATGTGCTGTACATTGTCAAGTTTCACCTGTCCTCTTCCCATGTGTTCATTCCTACAATTAATCTGTGTGTCCCTTTTCCATATACACACTTACGTTATTTATTTATAATGCAATCTATGTACCCTTACTGATCATTTAGGCAACTTTTATTCAGTATGACTGACACAGGTTTCCACAATAATCTACACTGTATGCACTTTCGTGTAATGTTTTGGAAATGTATACATTGCTTTATTAATAAGCCTGGTAATCACTGTGGCATTCCATTCAATCCTGCAGACCTAGTTTGCCCGTAGGTAAATAGGTTTACATGACTGCTGGTGTCCATGTTGCTATACATGGTTTCCTGGCCAGCAACACTGCTGTTGACCATGAAACCATGTTTACTTACATTTAAATGCGATGCACAGCATGGATATGCAATTAGTACTGCTGCTCACCGCACAAACATGTAAACTCCATGTAGGTGTCGCACTAAACCTACATGGAGAGTATTGAATCCCCAGGATTGAGTATTCTAGAAATGGATGCCTATGAAAGCTATAACATGACTCAGTTGGACTCTGGAAGGTCTCCTGTCTACAGTATGGAAAGAGCTACATATAGCTCCACAGCTAAGGGAAGGCCACACTCTCCTTTCAATGTTGTGTCTGGGTGACAAATATCTATCATTATGCATACAATATCCGTATTGGCTCTAGAGGGACCAATACATCTTTAGGAAAGAAACTGTGGTAATTCAGTCACTGACAGTATTTTTTAAGTTGGTGCACTTTGTACAGAATTTTGAAACAGCAGCACTTCAGTCCGCAGAAAATGTAATTTAAGTTTCATGGCAAAAAAATTCCTGATCAGCATTTATACCTTCACTTTTGAGAAAAACATGAAAATGTTAAGAAGAAGCTGAAGTAACTAATTGTATTAATAGCAAAGAAAAGGCGAGGAAATATACAAAAACTCTTCAGCTGCATTTTATATTTTTATAAAAGAGCTTCTAAGAAGTTTAAGGGATTAAACCCACTTTTAAAAAGTAATTATTTGTTATATTATGAAATGCAGCAAAGTAGCCTTAATGAAGATACTAATTCTGTCCACATTTTTTGTTATATACAACCATTATCGGGTCAGTACTAAACATGACTGTCACCTGTAATTTAACTAATGCTTGTCTGCTGCACCTTTGCCCAGTAGGTACCTGTTGGATGTGAGGAGAACCTGAAGGAGCAGCATTTCATTCTCCTGGCAACTGAATATTTCTAGGTGTTGCCTCACTCATTGACCTTGCAAGCTGCTGTATACCTGTAGAGAGGACAGAATAAGGAGACATCTCTGTCACCCATTTATGGCCAGTTCATAGGTTCATAGGTTCATAGGTTGGTACTAGGCTATCAGCCCTAGGGCCTATACAAGCCTAGCCATAACAATTCCCTGGCTATTTCTTCCCACATTATTTACTTTCCTGGACCCCTGTCTAGCAGGGCAACTGACGTGATCCCTGGGGTGAATTTCCTTTCTCCCATCCAATCGTCAAGGTTCCTCTTGAAGAGGTCCAAAGAGGCACTCTGCTTGAAATGTATGGGCAATCTATTCCAGAATCTGGGGAGTCTCTGGGTCAGGAACCTATCCCTCCAGCATGTTTTGTTTATTGTGATGACAAGGTTTAGATCCCTGGAGTGTGTAGCTCTGAGGGATTGGGATTAATTTAAGTGTAGCATGTCCAACAGCTCTGGGTTTGACATGTCCTTGTATGTTAAGCAAAGATCGCCTCTGAGTAGACGATATGCGACAGAGTATAGCTGGAGTTTTTTAAGGCGGTCAGCATAGGGCATCTGCTTTAGGCCTGTGATTCTTTTAGTGAGGTATTTCTGAGGACTTTCCAGTTGTTGCAGATGTCTTGAGAGGTACATACCAAATGGGACGTTGTATTCTATAATGGGCCTAATGAGGGATGAGTACAGTGGGACAATGACCTCCTTTTTTCTGGATGAAAAGCCGTTCGTGATGAGGTGTGCCACATAGAAGGATTTCCTGACTGTTGTGGCGATGTGGTTATCGAAGGTGAGACCACTGTCCACCTGTGTCCCTAAGTCTCTTATCACACTTTCTGTGTTTCGTGTACTGCGACCTGTATGGTAATTCATGGATACATGTTTTTTCCCAAAGGGGATAACAATACATTTCTTGGCATTGAGCTTGAGCCCAAGGCTCTGGCACCAAGCATCTGTTTCTGTAAGGCCCTTTTGTAGAGTATCCACATCATTTGGGGATTCAATAATGGCACCCAGTTTGCAGTCATCTGCAAACTTTGTTAGCCAGAGTCCCTTAGTGTTGACCTATACTTCAGAGAAGTAGATGCCAAACAAGAGCGGCCCCAGGACTGAACCCTGAGGTACTCCACTTGTCACTTGTCTGGAGCTGGATTTGGAGTCGGCTACTTTTACAGTGTGGGTTCTATCAGTAAGCCATTTAGCAACCCATTGGGTGACATAGGGATTAATGCCCAACTTAGTAAGTTTATCTATGATTCCAGAGTGGGGGATGGTGTCAGAGGCCTTGGCAAGGTCTAGATAGGCTGTGTGGACCACCTTACCCTTGTCCATGGCTCTGGAGACTGATTCAAAGAAGTCAATCAGGTTCAGGAGACAAGATCAGCCCTTCACAAACCCAAACTGGGTGGGGTCCAGTGTTTGAAGGTTGCCAATGTCTTTGTTTATAAGTTCCATGATAATACGCTCCATGGCCTTGCAGATAAGGCATGTCAGATTGATGGGATGGTTGTTTCCGGGATCCAAGGTGGTTCCCCCTTGTGAATTGGGATAACTGTAGCTCTGCGCCACTCAGTGGGCACGAACCTGAGGTGTGGCTATGATTAAACATGACACTTAGGTGAGGTGCCAGTTCATATTGTAGTTCATGTAGTACACAGCCCGGGATGTCATCTGGTCCCATGGATGCTGTATTCTTGGCTTTAGAGAGTGCGTTTTGTACCTGTGTGGCCGTTATTACTGGAATTTGGCAATCTTCCGGTATTGAGATGGGCCATTTAGGGGGTGAGAGGTGAGTGTTCAATAACACTGACATGTGAGGGGATTCTGATGTCAAGAGTGTAGCTTTGTCATTCACCATTAAGAAGTCTGGTCTCAGACCTGCCTTGTGGTGGAGAACAGTCATCCCTTAATATGTGTTTGTTGACTGATAGCCTTAAAGAAATCCTCTAATACTCCAGACTCATGAGAACAAATAACTAAGAATGGGAGTGAAACAGAGTCACTCCCTGAATGCTTGATATGAGAACAATAATCTGCAGGAAAAGCAGGTATGATGGGGTTAAGATACTAGCACATGGGGAAGAAGGTGCAGTATGTGAACAGAAGCAGCCATGGGAAATGCATTGGATAGGAAATGTGCATTGGTGGGTAATACAATGAGCAGAAGAGGGTGAAAGTGCATGTTTTTTCTCAGTGGCATGCCTAAAAGGAAATGGTGACAGAAGAAGCATGGCCAAAATGATTTCCTGCCAGAAAGAGTTGCAGTTTCTCCAACTTAAGTCCGAGAGCACCCAGTTGGTATTGAGGAATATGGAGAAATGGAGCATCCCTACTGCACATATAATTCGCAAAACAGGTCAGAAATGAATTTCCTATATTAAAGCTTGCTCAAACTATTTTTTATTTGCAAAATATGAAACAAGACATACAAAATGCTCTAAATGATATTCCAATAAACCAATATGTCTGATATTGATAAAAATATTTGAACAACTAAAGAAATGTTTGAAATAAGGTCTGAATTACATAAAATGAATAAAATAAGAGGAATGACCCCATTTTTTCTAAGCACATTTTTCCTATTAATTAAAGATATCCGTGTTATCAGAAATGTGTAGAATGTTCGCATGTTTGTTTAGTATTACAGTACACTTATTTGACAAAATACAGCCATTTCAGAGCATATTTCACAAAGTAAAGTATTTTGAAGACTTATTATGCAGTTTGTTCATACATAATTACAAGGGACATATTTTCAGTGTGTTTTGTATACTTTGTGGGCATGGCAGATGGATTTTGAAAACCCAGTACACTTGTGTTTGATAATAATATTGCAGAGAACTGGAGAGTGTTTGAGCAAGAGTATGAGATTTGCATACAGGCTGCATTTTCTGACAAAGATGAAGATACTAAGGCATTTATTCTGCTTAATTTTACTGGGTCAGAATGTTCATTTGTGTATGCACCTGCTGTATTTGCAGGGGAAGGGGAAAACATTATATTGTTGTAGAGGCTGAGTCGAGGGAGGTCCCTGTGTACTTAAAATGTAAATTTAGAGAAATGTGTAACCCCAGACAGATGTTACAATGGAAAGGCACTTATTTTACACAAGGGATCAAAAGCCTGGTGAAACTTTTGCAGCATATATAACTGACTTAAAAAATAAGGCTACAACATGCAGATTTGGTGATTTAAAGGATGAGATGATAAATGTAATTCTTATGTGTGGTGTTAAAGATGATGCTCTGAGAAAGATTTTGCTTCATGATAGTGATTTAACTTTGAATAAGGCCATTGAGATTTGTCAAATATACAAGCTCACAGAAAAGCACACAAATACGCTTAAAAATGAGAATAACTCTAGAAGGCACAGTGATAAACCTCATGTTTATAGTATGCACCATGTGATTAAAAGAAACAGGCTCAAGCTCATGGCAGCAACTGTAGCCCCTGCAGCATCCACTGGTAAACCCCAGAGCTTTACAGAAAGTTCTAGAGTTCAAACAGTCTCAGTGAAGCACACGAGCGAGTCAGAAAACAGGCATAAGAATGAGGGAACGTGCTTACCTAGTTTCATTACCAACTGTCGTACTTGTGGTGGAAATCATGAATCTAAAAGGAAAAAATGTTTAGCTTTTGTCCAGCAATGCCACAATTGCAATAAATGGAATAATTTCAAAAGGTTTTCTACATCAAACAGCCCACATATTTTTACTAAAAGGGAACATTTTAAGAAATGAGTTGATCAATTAGAGAGCTGCAACCCTACACTTTATGTGGATTGTGTGTCGGTGGTTCATGAAACAGTTAATGCAGTAGACTTAAGGACAAATAATTAAGTATTTTGCACAGTTCGGATAAATGGAAAAGCCATAGAGCTCAAAGTTGACAGAGGTTCCAAGTACAATGTTATGTCAGCAGCAACATTTGCATGAGTTGACATGGTGAGTGGCTTGATTTGACAAAGTGTGCGAAGCTTGTTGCTTATGGTGGAGGAGAAATCCAGACTGAAGGCTCAGTAGTGCTTTCATGTTACTCTGCTGGAAGATGTTATTTTATGTGGTCAAGAAGTATATCCAGTCATTATTAGGTCTCAGAAACAATTTGAAAATGGGACTTCTTTCATTTAAAAAGGAAGTCCATCAAGTCAGCTTGAAACACCACTACTCTAATTTTGCCCAGTATATTTTTTCTACCTATGCTGATCTTTTTGAAGACAAACTAGGGAAGCTTCCAGTTTTGTACTCCATGAAGTTAGGCCCAGATGTCAGTCCAGTTATCAGTCCAGCTCGAAAAGTTCCAGTAGCCATGCAGGACAGAGTCAAAGCCGAGCTAGATAAAATAGTGTGACAAGGTATGATTTGTCCAGTTGATGTTTCAACTGAATGGGTATCTTCCATGGTGGTAGCTCATAAGAAAAGTTCAGATGACATCAGAATATGTATTGATCCATGAGATTTGAACAAAGCACTGAAAAGACCTCATCATCCAATGTGCACACTGATGCCAAATGCCACTGTTTTTTTCTGTCTTAGATGCAAAGAGTTCATTTTGGCAAATTCAGCTTGACAAAAAAATCCTCATGGCTAACTATATTCAGTACTCCATTTGGAAGGTACAGAATTCTGAGAATGCTATTTGGGATAAATTTTGCAAGTGAAGTCTTTCAACGTGCAAAGGAGCAACTTTGTTTTGGGCATCCTCGTGCCATTATAGCAGACTGCATGCTAGTAGGAGGTAATGGTGAAGCTGAGCATGACACAAACCTCAGAAAAGTTCTGGAAAGAGCATGTCAATTGAATCTTACACTCAAACCACAGAAATGCAAATTCTGGCTACACAAGGTTACTTATGTTTATTTATTATTTATTTATTGACATTTGGCAACAAAGAAGGTCCACTGGGTCAGTAACCCATATTCAGTGGAGGCCCGGGGAGAAAAGCTCCTAGAATGGTTACAAGACATAGTGTCACAACACATGAGCAAGTATTTATAGAGTATGCAAGGAACATCAGTAACAGTTACAATTATACATCATACATTGGTTGCTAGTTCCAGTAAACATCATACATATCAACAAGTTCATAAGGTTCATAAGTAGGTACTAGGCTATTGGCTCAAGGGCCTAAGTAAGCCTAGCCAACAAGTGTCCCTGGATTACGCCACACAAGAAAGTTATTTTCCTGTACCCCTGTCAAGCAGAGCCACAGAAGTGATCCCCAGGGTGTATTTCCTATTTCCCATCCACTCATCAAGATTTTTCTTGAAGAGTGCTAATGAGGAACTTTGGTTGACATAGATGGGTAGCTTGTTCCAGAGTATGGGAAGTCTCTGGGACAGGAATCTATCCCTCCAGCATGTCCTGTTTATTGTGGTGACAAGGTTTAGGTCCCTAGAGGATGTAGCTTGGAGGGATTGCAATTTCTTTCGGTACAGCTTGTCCAACAGCTCTGGATTTGACATAGCGTTATATGTTAGGCAGAGATCACCTCAGAGTAGGCGATATGCTATGGAGTAAAGCTGGATTTTTTTGAGATGGTCAGTGTAGGGCATATGTTTGAGGCCAGTAATCCTCTTTGTGAGGTACTTCTGTGGCCTTTCCAGCTGCTGCAGTTGTCTTGTGAGGTACATTCCAAAAGGGGTGCTGTACTCTATAATGGGTCTAATGAGTGATGAGTAGAGGGGAACAATGACCTCTTTTTTTCTGGATGAGAAACCTTTTGTGATGAGGTATGCCACATCGAAGGATTTCCTGACCACTGTGATTATCAAAGGAGAGACTACTGTCCACCTGTGTCCCAAGGTCTCGTATCACACTTTCAGTGTTAAGTAGACTACCACCTATGTAGTAGTTCATGGGTACAGAGTTTTTACCAAAGGGGATGACAATGCACTTTTTGGCATTGAGCTTCAGGCCATGGCTTTGACACCAGGCATCTGTCTCAGTGAAGCCCTTTTTTAGGATGTCCACATCATTAGGAGTTTCAATTATGGCTCCCAGTTTGCAGTCATCTATAAATTTTGTGAGTCAAAGACCTTCTGTGTTAGCCTGTACTTCAGAGAAGTAGATACCAAACAGGAGAGGATCTAGGACTGAACCCTGTGGTACTCCACTTGTCACTGGTCTGATGTTGGATTTGGAGTCTGTTGCTTTCACAGTGTGGGTTCTGTCCATGAGCCAGTTGGCAACCCATCTTGTGACATAGGGATTTATACCTAGTTTAGCGAGTTTATCTATAATTCCAGAGTGGGGGATGGTATGGAAAGCCTTGGCAAGATCTAGATAGGCTGTGTGAACCACCTTACCCTCATCTATGGCTTTGGTGATTGCTTCAAAGAAGTCTATTAGGTTTAGGAGACTCATTCTGCCTTTTACAAAACCAAACTGGGTGGGAACCAGAGTTTGGAGATTACCAATGTCTTTGTTTATGAGTTCCATGATGATATGTTCCATGGCCTTGCAGACCAGGCTCATCAGGCTAATGGGGTGGTAGTTCTCGGGGTCTGTCGTGGCTCCCCCTTTGTGGAGTGGGATAACTGTCATGGTGCGCCATTCAGTGGGTACAAAGCCTGAGGTGAGGCTATGGTTGAACATGCTACTTAGGTGGGGTGCCAGTTTGTTCTGTAGTTCGTGTAAAATGCAGCCTGAGATATTGTCAGGTCCCATGGATGCTGTGTTCTTGGCTTTGGAGAGTGTGTTTTTTACCTGTGCAGCCGTGATTACAGGAACTTTGCATTCTTCCCATATAGAGATGGGCCCTCTAGGGGGTGAGAGGGGGGTAAAGTTAGCACTGAACCTATCTGCCAGGATGTTGGCAATATCAGTTTGTTCTGTATATTTAGTGCCATTGTGCTGTAACTCAGAGCAGATCTGAGTGTTGCCATGGAGATTCTTGACATAGCTATAGAATGCTTTGTGGTTGTCTTTAGAGTCAGTGGCAATTTTTTTTTTCTAATTAGCTTTGAAAGATTTTATGAGGGATCTCAACTTCTTACTGAGGCTGACCGGGGTGCTCCTCCAGTCATGGGATTTTACTCTTTTTTGCAACAGTTTCTTTTTTCTATTGTAGAGTTTGTTTATGGCAGAGGACCACCAGATTGTTTTCCTTTTTTGGAGGATAGCATCTTGGTTCTGTTAGGAATAGCACTATCCATGCACTCGTGTAAGTGCTTATAAAGTGCATTTGTGTAGGATTCAGCAGTCGTACCTCTATTGTCCGTCTGCATGGTTGTCATGAAATTTGTCACTTCTGTCTTAAGAAGCGTTGGCTTTGCAGAAGTTGTTTTTTACAGTGGTTTCATTAATGGGGGTGGGGGTGAGATGTGGATGTCTAGTGTGATTACCTTGTGGTCAGATCTGACCAATGAGGAATTGACCTCTGGTGTGGAACACCGGTTGCCCACGTTGGTAATGACCAGGTCTGAGATATTGCTGCCCCTGGTGGGGGTGTGAATAAATTGATCTAAGGCATTGGAATTTATGAATTCTGGAAAACATTGATGAAAAGAGTTGGTACATGATTAGTTTTCCCAGTTAATGGTGGGGTAGTTGAAATCACCCATTATTAGGGTGTTGGGTTGTACCCTAATATTTTCCAGTGTATCCAGAAATGAGGAGTGGGAGTCCTAGGGCATGGTGGGGGGTCTGTAGCAAGTTACAATTTGGATTGCGGTCTTGCCCAGAGTTAGTTGCACTTGGATAATCTCGGATGCATTATGCTGTGCAACTAGCCTGGAGGTGTGGATATCCTTAATGAATATGGACATGCCTCCACCTTTAGTGCTTCAGTCTGGGTTAGGTCCAAAAGGTGTGGTATGAATTATAGCCTGGTAATGCAGGGGTGCTCTCTGGAGCTTTGAACCAGGTCTCTGTCACTGTACAGATGTCAATGTTCCCCATTTTAAGGAGTGCCTTGAGTGAGTGCATTTTGAGGTTTAGACTTCTAGCAGTGAGTAGCATTATCCTCATATTCTGCTTGCTTGTAATGTTCACAAACCAGTTACTCTTTCGTGTGATGCTTCAAAATTTGGTCTTAGTGTAGTCATTCTACAAGAGGGTCAACCTGTTGTCTGCACATTGAAAACTCTTACCCAAACTGAAATGCAGTATGCCTAGATCAAGAAAAAGCTTTTGGCAATTGTGTTTGCATGGTCAAGTTTCCATGATTATGTCTATGGAAAACCTGTCCAGATTGAAACAGACCACCAACCTCTAGTCACTATCTTGAGAAAGCTGATGCATTCAGCTCCAGCCAGATTGCAATGCATGATGGTTTGATAATGTTTCATAATAGCTTTAATGCAGTTGTCAATGTAGGGTGTATCATATACATCTGTAAGCACTATTTTATCCATGTGTGTGGGATTCTGTCAAATGCTTTTTTATAATCTATCCATGCCATACTTACATTCTTCACCTTTTTACAGCTCTCTATTATGGTTTTATTTAGCAATGAATGATCCTTTGTTCCATACAACTTTCTTTTTGTTACCCTTTTGTTCTACTGCCAAAACTGATATTGTTTTCTTAATAACTATAAACTCTGTCAGCATCAATTCCATTATATAGTTTGCATGTCATTGGAAGGCAAGTTACTGGCCTATAATTTTTAGCATGGCTTATAGGATCACTCTTAAGAAGGGGTATCATTTTTCCTGTTGTTAACCATGTTGGTGGCCGTTCAGGATTTGCATATAAGTAATTCTTACTCAGGGCTAAATCTTTGTACAAAGATGTTAACACTTTTAGCCAAAAGTTAGGTACTGCATCTGGGCTGCAGGTTTTCGTTTTAGGAGCATTTCTTAATTTTATTTCAGTTTCTTGGGCCATTACTTCATCCAATTTCATATCCTCTACATTAGAACTCCTTATGATTTCCTTTAATTTTTCATCTTATTCAGCATCTTCATTATGTTTCACTGGGTCTTCATAAATATTTGTACAAAATGTGTCTATTTTTTCTATTTTTGGTGGTGTTTTGATTTCTTTTGCTTTGTTTCTATGTTCTCTATAAAGCTTTTTGGGTCATCAATGAATTGCTTATTTTGTACATTTCTTTCATATTTATTTGCATATCTTCTAAGTTTTCTACCTGTGCTAATATTATTAGTTTATTAGTTGTCACATCTGTCTTTTTAAGTATTTTTTATCTGTTCCCTCTTCTATATTCTTCCAACAGTAACACTTCTTGTCTTTATCATTTTTTAGTTTTCTCTATTCTATGGTTATATGATGGTATTTTATTTCTTCCTTTCCCTTATAACTCTATGTTTTTGTGGTAAGACTTTTATCTGTTATTAATTAACTGCATAGTAATACAGCCTAAGCATTTCTTTTATGTCAGGATAATTTCTCTAAGTACTCCTAATTACTGTGTTCCTCTATTTTACCAAACTTGTAACATTATTGGTCTTATTTACATTCTCTAATCTATTTCTTTCATCAATTTTTATGTCTTTTCATCTCTATTAAATCAAGAAGATTTTCCTTTAGATCATTTTCTTCTAGACTGAGAGCACCTTCTTTGCTCTCCATTTCCTGCAAGTGTTCTGCAGAAAGTTCTAAAACATCTTCCTGTGGTATATCCACTTAAGATGCATCCTGCTTCCTCTGCTGCTCCTGCATATGTGACCTTATCGGGGCATCACTCTACAACATTGTTTGCATCAGAGTTGCCACTGTTTCCCTCTTCTTCCCATGATGTGCAACTTCAGCTGAACTATTGTACCTGTCTCCTACGGAAGACTCCAGAAGATCACCATGTGGCAAGTCTTCAGGTACCTCCTGTTACATCTGTTTCTGCTTAATCTGGGGACTCATTATTCCATCAATCTGCAATACTATATAACTCCTGCCTTACTAATCCTGTTTTATGCTTTTCCTCTTAGTTTTCTTATTTTTTGCATTGTGAAATTTTCCATATCTGGATGTTTTTGCCTCTATTTATTTTCAAATATCTTTGGATCTGCTTTTTTGTATTGATTGGATTGACGTTCTCTTTGCATAAATATTGCATCATATCAGATATATTTTTCTTTCCCATGTCCATGTTTCTTTTTTATACCTTTAAAAATTTAGTTTTATTATTTATGTTTTCACACTTCTTCAGTTGTTTCTTTTTCCAGGTAACCCAAAGTTTCTTTATCTATGCACTGTTTTTCATGAAATGAATGCAAAGTTTTATTTGGAGCTTTTAAGTTTTTCAGTGTGTGTGTGTGTGTGTGTGTGTGTGTGTGTGTGTGTGTGTGTGTGTGTGTGTGTGTGTGTGTGTGTGTGAAGGGGTGAGGGGGCAACATTCTCCTGAGCCTGGCCATTGTTCTGCCATTTTGTTCAGTCTTGGCACCAGTGTGTACACCATACCTCTCAACCTGGAAACATCAAAAATCTGGACAAGGCCCATGAAAAATAGGTACAAATCTGTACACTGATTAACGTAAAATTTGCATACATAATTAGACAACCCCACCCACTCCAATGGAATTGTGGGATATCAACTTTCATTCGCAAACTGAAGTACAGAACCAAAATAATAGCACCAGAGTCCCCCTGCAGCCATTCCAATGTCCCATTACCTGGCTATTTCACCCCATTTACCATAAACACTAATGTGTGCATACTGCTTTACTTCTATAATGATTACCTGGATTTTATTTTTTTTACATTTTATAGCACAATGCACAAACACAAATAAATATCTGGTAGACAAAGCAATACTGTCTCACAATGAAAATAAACTTGGCATTAAAACTTCTCTGCCCTTGAAGCTCACATTCATTGAAACAGCATTGAAACCCACACCACATCCAAAGAAAATGCATCTGGCCAGTGGTGGATAAAGATTACCTTTGGGCTGTTTTCAAATCAGAGGCTCCTTGCACACAAAACAAGAAACATACATGCATTCTTTGATACACCTTCCTGACTTTATTAAATGATATTCCTTGCATAATACAGCACACTTGTTAGACTTAAGCTCGAGCACGTTCACATTTTAAATTTATTGTTTAAACATTTTTCCAGTAGGCAATGAAACAAAAATGCATGAACCAATAATGACAAAACTGCCCTGTTCAGAACATTTCCATCATAAAAGTCTACTTCCACACACAATAGCATTTCAAATTTGTTTGAACATTTTTTCCAGTAGGCAATGAAGAAAAATGCATGCACCAAGAATCTTGTCATAACTCAGTTTGCTGTGTAGTCTAGATACAGTTTATCAAACATCTTTGGGTAATATATAACTTTAAATTCCAAAGACATATCCTCTCTAGTTTTTAAGATACAATATACAAAAGTATTAATCATGTTCTGTAAGCATAGTTTATGTTTCTTTAAGAATCTCTGAACTTTGTAGAGTAGAGCTAATTAAAGTGTTCAGGTGTTTTATGCTACAAAACTACAAAACTGCTCTCATCAAAGATGTATATGAGAGTGTGATGCCTTCCCAAAAGCTGCTTGTTATTCCCTTCAGTATTTGTAGGTCTTCAGAGTAAGAGGTCTAGCTTGTAGCAACACAATAATCAAAGATTTTGTTTCATTATCTACTTTTAATGTCTCTCCACAATTTTATAATGAAAATACATGTTTTTCCCTTGAAATTGATAATAATGCAATTAGTGGCAGCGGAAGGGAGACCACTGTTATCACACCAAGCACTAATTTAATTTAGTGTCTTGAAGTGTTTTTGCATATTTAATAAAGAGCATGTTGTTGCCCATTGCAAATATTTTGGCATAGTTTAATGGCCATATTCAATATATGCAGCTATAGCCAAGAAAATTAAAATTAGACCAAAGGAAACAGTTCCAAAACTTAGCCCTGAGTGACTCCACTAAATACCCCAATAAGCTTAGAGAGGTAACTCGTTGCTGTTAATTTTGAGTTCTCCCCTTCAAAAATGTATCCACTGAAATCAGTAAGTATAAATAATGAGCTAAAGGGGTTTATCTTAAACGCCTTCATCAGAGTTCATCTGAAATGTTTTTAAAAACTCTAAATATGTAGCAAGCATTGAAGATCCCAGATGAAGATTTTTTTCCCCCTGGCTTCTTTGAAAATGGAATGTCAGGACTTTCCTAATTAACAAGTATGTCATAAACAAACATGAAACAAAATGTGTGTGCATTCCTACTTCTGTCTGTATACCCACACCAGTAAATCCTGCGTAACTTCTGTCGGCTATAGACCTGTAGCTCTGCAGTTAAATGGTACCTTGTTCTGTCGGCTGTAGACCAGTGTTCTCAACAGGCAGCTCTGCACTTAAATGGCTAATCATCCTTGGCTTTCAGCTCCCGAACGGCAGTCCATTCATATTGTAGCGGCTTAGATCTGTGTTCGGCAGTCCATTCAAACAGATGTGCGGCAGTCCTAGTGCATTTGTATGCATTCAAACAGACATGCTTAAATTCGTTTAGGCTTCCGCATTCAAACAGACAAGCGGCAATTCGTTTAGGCTTAAAAAGTAAACAGATGCGCGGCATGTTGATGAGCAGTCCATTCAAACAGATGCGCGGCATGTTGATGGAGCTGATGTCATCACGCACGTGATGACATCATTTCTGAAAGCGCGAAAATAAAAAAATTGATTGCAAAAATCGGAAATAATGGGGTGCCACTCGGGAATCGTGGCACCCCATTATTGGGACCCCAAAACTCGGGAAAAACCTAGTAATTTGGGACGGTTGAGAGGTCTGGTGTACACCCACCAGGATGTGGCACTTTTTTATCCAGGTACCTGTGCACCCATCTGTTTTATTATTCTAAACCTACCTCCCTGCATGATTTATGCTATATAAAAATACATTTAATATATCAATATCTTCTTGGTAGGATTTTGTGAAAACAGTGTCCAGCACATGAATATGCTCACCAAAACCTGAAGGTGAATTGCGGTTCCAGTAATACTACTCTCCTTTTCTTTCTGATTTCATCAACTCTCCATACAGAGATTTATAATTCTCTTATTAAATCACCTGCAATTTCAAAAAAGCAATGTTTCTATAATTACTCATAATTAATATAAATATAAAGAAACCGCCCTCTTCATACATGGGTTTTGCACCTTTCATTCCTTCAGACCCTCAGGCCTGATGGAAACTCTGGTGCTGTATCTATATTTGACAAGGGTCATAATACCTCAAGGCAGATTCCTAAGGATCAACAAACAGGACCCATTGAACTACTTACCACCCAAGACAGGAGAAATTGTCAACTCACTTCATGTTATAGGGCACCCTCCATGTCCCATGATGATCACATAGGATTCCTCAATATACTTAATGATGTCCCTAGCAACAGAAGTTGCATTATAATGGGAGTGACTTTAATTACTCATCAGTACACTGAAACACCTATACCTCCAATGTAGGATATATCCAGAAGTTCTTGGACTTAGTAAACAAAAACTCTTTCACATGATTGTAAATAAATGTACCCGAAGCCAAAACATTCTTGATCTGCTCCTCATGAAAATAGGTACAGCATGAACTATTCATCTGGTATCTGCTTCTCCAGTAAAGTCTAACCATATGCTTGTAATGCTTACCTTCAAAAACTGAAAAGCCCCCAGAAGGAAATACCTGCAATG
The DNA here is from genome assembly GCF_019279795.1 of Protopterus annectens. Classification (NCBI taxonomy): domain Eukaryota; kingdom Metazoa; phylum Chordata; order Ceratodontiformes; family Protopteridae; genus Protopterus; species Protopterus annectens. The sequence goes on along the minus strand of NC_056746.1, from coordinate 1,226,599,487 downwards.
TCAAGGATTAGAATATCTCATCCTGCTCTACAGTTTTGTTACCAAAGCTAGGCAGCTCTAAACCCCTCTTGTAATATTCTGTTGTGGACCATATAATAAGGATCTGTAAGCATGATATGTGCTTTCCTACTCTGTCTGCAGCCTGTTTGGAAGATATGAGCATCCTGAGGCAATGTAGCAATTGTCTCAAGTCTACTGACAATCACCTAATTCTGAATCTAATTGATATGGTATGTGAGAGACTTAGTTAAACAATGTAAATGGGGACAAAGCTGTCACATAAAATCACTTATAGTAACAAACCATTTGTCAGAAACACACACACTACACCCGCCACATATAGTATGGACCAGACACATAGACCATCATATGCCAAGGGTCTTAAATGTAATCTTCCTAAACCCAAAAGACCTCCCAGATGTTGCGCTTACAATAAGTTTCATCAGTAATCTCAGAAGCACTCTACTAAAACAACATCCACCACAACATATGCAGCCATACCTTGTGGTGTCTCCACTTCTAAGCACATAAGGCAAACCATCATACAACCTATTATTATAGCCATGGGAAACTCCATTGTACAACACAAAGATGTCCCATTCACCTGACTTATTAATGAGATAGCTACATTCAGTTGCCTTATCAGGGGCCAGAATCTGCCAGATCATGCATGCAATTAGATTGAGAATGGTGAGCCACAAGTAATAGTATGACTCAGTTGTTGTCCATTTGGGTGTAAACAGCCTGAGAAATGCCTACTTGGACTCTATGAAAAGAAAGAAGATGGAGCTCCTGTGTGCCCCAGACTGGTATGAGTTCAGCATAAGCAGCATTTTAACTTCCCCAAGGATGCAATCTCTGTACGGACAGAAGATAACTAACTTTAATAACTGGCTTAGCAATTAGGTCATATGAACAGGTTACAACATTTGTCAGCTTGGGAGGATACGGTTGACAGTCTAAACTGCTTTGCCAGGGATTGTTTGCACCAGTCCCCTCTAGGCCTCTGAATATTGGCTAAAACCTTATTCACCCATAGTGCCTTTTGTAAGGCACTGCCAACCTGATAAACCTTCTGACATAGCAAAACTATTCCAAACAAATTTAAAGGTGTTACTAGTTAATGTCAAGAGTCTGAGCAAGAACCTCCACTCCCTGCAAGCTCTACTCGCCTTAGACAATGTAGTCATCTGTGCAGTTAACTGAGACATGCTTTAATGCCATAGAGACAACACCAGTAGTGCAAGGCTGTAATGTTTTCCATATATCTAGACCAGCTACAGCACAGGAGGGACAAAAGGAGGAAATGTCTCAATTTACATCAAAATGAAACACACCACAAGGCTGGTTAACTAGCATGATGCTACGGAGTTTCTCCAGGTCCAAATAACCAGAGGCACAGTCCCAAACAATATCCTTGCAAGATATATGTCACCCTCTATGTCCCAGAAAACCCATAACACATACTTAAATGTACTGGAGACACTTCCCATTCAACTTAACACCACATTTGCAGGCAACTTTATCTACCCCACTAAAAATTGAGAATCATACATTACAAAAATAAAAAATACACTCTGTTAAGCACAAAGGAACTTAGATGGAACAGAATTAGTCTAGTTTCTTTTGATATCCACTTTCATAAAACATCATCTGAATATGTACAAAATTAAGTTAAGAAAAAACACTTTTGTAGAAACCAGTTTCTACATAGTTTGCTATCTGAAAGGTGTAATTTCTGAGTCATGGACAGTAAGTAATGCACTTATTATTATATAAACTTTCAACAATATTATTTATTGTGAATTTTATTAGCAATGGTGAGAAAATAATTTGATTAAACTGTAAAAATGTCAGAAACACTTGGTGTCCTTAAGGGGTCATTTGCATATGTCCCATGGATTTCCATTGCAGGAGGTTTAAGGTCGCATATATTGAAAATCTCTAGCTTGGCTTGGTGTTTCTTGAAGTTTTTAATGAAGGGTTTGTGTGAGTAAACTTTTTACCCTTTGGTTTGGATGTTAGTTGCGATATTTTACAGGCACCTTAATGTTTATGGACATCACCTAGGTTTAAAGACCTTGTGTTTCTAAAGTATAGCTATAGAAACCATTTATGCTATGCAATATGTCAATAAAAAGGCTGAAAAATGTATGTGTATAACTAGTAGGGTTTGGTCTTATTAATTATATCAATAAAGTCTTAAAAAGTAAAAGTGTCATGTCATTCAGAAGCCATATAACTGAAATACTTGATGTCCTTAATGGGTCATTTGCATATATCTCATGCTATCATACATTGAAAAGTCTAACTTGCCTGTTTTTTCCCATGTAAGTTTTACTAAAATAGCCAAATAATTAGAGAAAATGTTAGGATTAAGAGTGGTAAGGTAACTTGGTAAGTAATTGGCATATGACTGAATTAACACGGTATCTCCCTCTTTGCTGAATGGTAGTGAGCAACAGCAACCAATAAAAACCCAGAAATCCTCAATTTGGTAGGTATGTACCTGTTAAAGAGTGAGCTGGCATGATTTCAGACTGTCAGCAGCATGGTTATGTAACCAAACATTAGTAAAATAGTTGTATACAGGATAAGGACTGGGACACTAGAGACCAGGCAGGACCTGCAGAGATATGGCTCATGGGCTAAAAGACATTAGGAGGATTTAGGGGGAACATCCATATAAAATTGAAATAGTTAAATCACTTGAATACAAAATGTCATGATCTACTAAATGTAACAATTAATATATTAAACAACCTGAAGGTAATGCAAATCCAAAAGACAGACTAAGAATACCAAACCATGAGAAGGAAACCACTTGATGCTTAAAACCACTCAATTTTTGAGTCAAAAACACAAGGTCTATCGCTTTCATTCCTCTGGTAGGAACTTCATCAGAGCAATGTTAAAACACAAAACAACTATTTATATATGCTACTACAACCAATGAGGATCAAATTAAAAATCACATGACTGTATAAAAAGAAATCACATGACTGTATAAAAGAGAATCATATAACTGTATAAAAGACTTCCACTAAATGGAAAAGGGTTGGGAGGGTGGCCTAATGGTTAAGGTGTTTGCCTTACAAACACAAGGTGCAGGGTTTGAGTCTCACAGGAAATAATTGGCTAGGCTTAAAATGGCTCGCAAGGCCAGTTAGCTTAGTACTAATCTATGAACCTACTAATCTATGAATCTATAACATATTTCTTAAGTTTTAAAGCTGGTGCAAGTGAGCACCCATCATTTTAACCAGGTGCAGACATGGCATCCAAAACGGATTTGCCACTTTAATTCTTGTTGAGTCAGGTGTTCATCAATGATTATCCCTTGTGCATCCTTTTTGACCTGTTGAATAACCATAAACCCAAAAGTATGTGTAGGATGAACACTAATATGTCTAAACAAAGCATTGGTGTTTCTCTATTTTCTAATGCCCAAATTGTGTTCATAAACACGACCCCTTAATCTACAGGAGGTTTTGCCTATATAAAATGAGGGGCAGTGTTGACACTGAGCTAGGTAAACCTCTTGTGAACTAGTGCAATAGTAATGTCCAACAGTTTTATAGACTTTATTCCTTATAAGAAAAGTGTCACCCTCAATAATGTACCTACACTGAGGACAATGCCCACATTTAAAAGTACCCCTCCTTTTCAAGCTACTTCCTACCGTTCAATTTCAAGTAATTGTTTAAAAGATCTGTCCATTCTATAGGTAATGGCGGGTCTTGGACCAAATTTTGCTAATGTAGAAGAATCAGAAATAAGAACTGGCCAGTTGTGATTTAACACTGTAGCTATTCTAGGGCTGTCCAAATTATAAGTAGTAATAAATGGACGTCTCGTACTTGGAGTGACATTATTATTAACTCTGGGGAAGGGGCTGGATCCTTGCTCCTCAGTCCGGACTGAAATAGGCCTGTATACTCCCAGATATCTTTTGGTAATTACTTCTGATTGTAAATCCAATAACAAACCTAATGGATAATCCCTGTTCAAAAACATTTGAATAAGTTTGTCAGTTCAGTTTTAAAAGAATCAAATTCTGAAATCATTCTAGCAAGTCTGACTAATTAACCCCAGCATTCAATGTTCAACAGCCAATCAGGAGCGTAACAATCATTCTACATCACCACAACGTATAAATGCTTCCTTTTTGTCTACACCCGCCCCTTTAGAAGAAGTGGAACTGAGAAGATCAGAGCAAATTCAGTGCTAGCAACAATGAAATGGACCAGGATATACTACCAAACAGACTTATTTTCAACAAGGAGTGAGACCCAAACAGTTTCAGAAATGGCGGTCATCTTGCAAACAGTCCCAGTATCAGAAATATATGATGGATTTGTACCAGATACTGAATTAAACTGTGAATTTGCTTCTGTTACTGAGTCTAAAGGGTTTAAGACTATTTTGAACTCCACTAGTGATTCAAGCATTTATAATTATTATATGGTGCAAGTTTCTACAGCTCATGCAGATTTCATTTCTAAAGGACTCACCTTTGTGCCTACTAAAAGGGCAGATATTTCTTCCTTATTATTGACCTTAAGTTGTTTGTACGCAAACTGAATTTAGCTAAGTGGTTTAATAATTCTGATTTACCATCAAATGTTTCATTGCATTGTTCGATTTTGTTTAATCTACCTTTACAGCCATCTTTAGTCAATTTTGAATGAGTTTGTGAGGTGCATTTTAGGAATGCTTGTAATGTCAAGTGTCATGATTACCAAGCTAATTTAACTAAACAGGAGAATGTGTTGTTAAATGAACTCACAAAAGATACAAAAATAAGAATTATGAAGCCTGATAAAGGTGGTGGCTTGGTAATAATGAATCTAATTGATTATTTTAGAGCTATGCATGAGATATTATTGACTGATGATTATGATATTTTTTCTATCAATGAAATTAACATTGCATAAGGTAGAATTGATGACTTATTGTCTGACTTATGGCTGGAAGGTTCTATTCTTAAAAATGAATATGAATTTATGTTAAATGATAAACCTACGGTAGCTAACATTTTTGGCATACCAAAATTACATATGAATATGGAAAAACCTCTATTTAGGCCAATTGTGGATGCCAAAAGGTCTAAAAACTGTTTTATTGCTAAATACTTGGATTTAATTACTAAAACACATTTATCCAATGTATAGCAGATTTGTAAGAACTCTTGACATTTTTTACAACTTTTAGGTGAAATTGAATATAATTCAGATTTTTTTTTGTGACCATTGATGTGCACAATTTATACATGGTCATTCCACATACCACTGGCCTTATTTGGTTTGAGAGTCAATTGCACAAAACTGGTGCATTTAGTTCTAGCCGGGTTTAAGCTATGACCACTTTAATAGAAATTGCTTTAAAGTACAATTTTCTTTTCTTTTTTTTTTCTCAACATTTTTTTTATTGTTCAAATACATTTGAATGAATTTCATAGTATTTATACATAACATCTTAAATAACTATGTACACTATCTACATTAGCCTGACACTATAACAGATCTTAATGTGTACAGTTACTTTATAAGTATGTCCAATCCATTATCACAGTGTCTGATCAATTATTGTATAGTGTCAATCAATGATAAGACTTTTCCCCAAGGGTTGTTGATAAATGGCTTTGGATAAATTCTTAGTTCTTTAATTTTAATTTCCAATAATGCTGTTGCCTTCAGTAGGCTGTAGAAGTCTTCCAAAGTTCGTATTGTGTTTGTATTTCCATCTTTTTGTTATACACTTCCTTGAAATTGCAAGTATAGTCCATACTAGATACATGTTTGACATATTCAGATGAGGGCCTTCATTCACATTTAATAATACAAGAGCTTTAGTTAAATAAAATGATTCATTAAATAAAGCTTGCATAAAGTTATTAATACCATTCCAAAATGGCTTAATTTTAACGCAATCAAAGACGATGTGGTTCCAATCTGCATGTTGTACTTGCTCACTAATTTTACTGATTCTGTCTGGGGTTAAGAATGCTCTGTGCAAGCATTTCCAATTAAAAAGATTCCAGTATTGTGTAAAGAATATATATTTTATCGATACTAAGATAATTGTTTTAATATATTCAGTTAACTGTATTGAGTGTCCTTTTGTTATATATTCCCAATATGAGGTTTTGGGTGTTGTTTTATAGTTTATCAATATTTTATAAAATTTTAAATACTGTTTCCCATGTCAAAGTCATTATATATGATTTCATATTGGTATTTCATAAATTTAGGTATTTCTTTAAATGAAGAATTGTTAATTATTCTACTTAAATCCTGCGAATATGACAGAATACTTAGTAAAGTTATCCAGTCCTGTTGTGGAATTTTGTATGTTCTCATTATTACTTGCACATCTAAAACTTTCAGTTCTTTGATACATTGGTGCCAACAAACAAATCCTTTCTGTTCCCAGGAATTAATAATTTCTGTATATATTTTATGTGGAAAGTTATTTGTGACTATAAATAGTGTTAAAAGATCAAACCAGATTTTTTAAATCTATATTTGCATTAATAATTTTCTTAAATACGTCAATGTAATAATTATATGAGTTTTAGTGGGCTTAGTTATGTCATATTGCATACTAATACATAATATGTGCCATGGCAAATTGTTTTTATCTGTTATTTGAAATTGTTTTTGTAAATCAAATTAATTTATTGATCTTACAGTTAGTAATTCTTTCCAATTTGCAGAGTAATTTGGATTTATCCAATCTGCAATTGTTTTAGATATTGATGCTTTTATATATGTTTCTATATCAGGAAAGTTTAATCCTCCCTGTTTCCATGGTCTGATAAGATGTATTAAGGCTATTTTGTTTCTTTTGGGAAACCATAAAAATTTTATTAGGCATGAGTTTCTTTCTTTAAGTATATTCCTTTCTGGTAACAGTTGTATTGACAAAGATATATACAGGATCTTGAGTAGTAAAACCATTTTTATTAAATGCAGTTTATCTTCAAATTTTAATATTATTTTGTTCCACTTTTACACAGAGGTTTTAATTGTATTGATGATAGTATTGTAGTTTTTTAGACTAATTCATTATTATCCTTGCATAACTCAATTTATAGATATTTTAAGGTAGAGTCTTGTTTCCCTATGATGTGATCCCCCTTAGTCTGCAATTCTTTTTTTTATTTATTTAAAAATAAAAATTTTGATTCTGATTTATTGAAATGGAGTCCTGAAGTCATGCAAAAATGTATCAAGTAATATATTTAATTCTTCTAATGTCTCTTTTGTATTAGTTTATGTTAGTAATATGTCATCGACAAATAGCATTACTTTATAATTGTATTGTTCATAAACATCTATTCCTTTGATTGTTATATTGTTACAAATTGAATCTGCCAATATTTCAATAGCCAGAGCAAATAGAATCGGTGACATGGGACATCTTTGTTTAGTGCCTTTTGTTATATGTATAGATTCAGAGGTAAAAGGACCTAACTTGACATATGCTAAATTATTTGTATATATATTCTTTAGGAGATGAACAAAGGATGCAGGAAATTCAAATAGCATTAGGATTTTGAATAAATAGTCCCAAATTAGGGAATCAAAGGCTTTCTATATATCTAAGCCAATTATGAGTGTTTCTTTATTTTCTTTATTAACATAATCTATAAGAGGAATTATCCTTTTAATATTGTCACATGTGTGTCTATAATATATAAATCCAGTTTGATCATTATTTATTGTTTTGGATAGTGGTATTTTCATTCTGTTTGTTAATATTGTCATAAATATCTTATAGTCATTATTTAAGAATGATATAGATCTATATGAGGTACAGAGGTTTGGGGATATGTTTTCTTTTAGGATTGGTGTGAATAAGGAATATCTCCAAGAGGGTGGTATTAAAGCTTGTGACTGAATTTCTAATACACTTTTATGGAAGAAGGATAGTATCTTTGAAGGAAAAAGTTTATATGTTTCCATAATTATGCTATCTATACATGGTGCTTTATTATTTTTGCCCTCTTTTATTGTATCTGTAATTTCTTTGTAGGGTATGAGTGCTTGCAGATCTAGTTTTAATGTTTCTGTTTTTTATATTAGAACATTTTTCATCTAGATTTAATTGATCGATATGTATATTTTCTTTTTGGAAATGTTCCATATAGCAATTTCTATAGGCATCAAGAGTGTCACCTATATCTGAGACATTTTCCTTTCTTTTCATGGAAGATACTTTTAATGTTATCAGCTTTTGATTGTATTTTGATTCTTGTGGATAAATTATGTAGATATTTGGGAGAAGTGGCCAAGGTATTAATTTTTAGTTTTTCTAAAGCTAAACTAGTTTTATGTGTTAGAATTTCATTGTGTTTATTGTTTAATACTTCTAATTTCTTTTTCATCTCCAAATGATTTTGATTTTATATAGCTTTTACTGACAAAAGTTTGGATTGTAACTCAGAATCTCATTCTCTGATTTTTTATACCAAGTTAAGGCTTTACCATATATGTAAGCTTTTAATGAGTCCCATATCATTATTTTATCTCTGTGGTATAATTACTATCTAAGAGGAACTGTAATTCAGATAATAATCAGGGTTTGAACTATTTAATTTTAGTTATATATGGTGGAATTCTGGAGTTAAAGATTAATGGTTTGTACCTATTTTGAAGTTTTAGTATCAAAGAATTGTGGTCTGAAAAGGGGCAGGGAGTAATAGAGAAATTAATGATTTTAGAGTGTAAGTCATGGGCAGCAAATATTCTATCCTAATATTAAGTTGCCTTTATAATTGTTGGAAATGAAACCCAAGTTTTTTTTAACAGTTCCTGTTCCAATGCATGGGAACCTGTATAGATTTGCTAGGGTCCATATTCTGTTATTATATTTAACTATTATTAATAGCATAAGGCCGTCATCATCTTCATACTTATAAATGATTTCTGGGTTAATCACATTTGTTTTCCATAAAATTGCTACCCCTTTTGTCTTTGTCTTATAAGTGGATTGTGCCAATATCATATATTCCTTAGGATTCCATTTGTAATTGTCATTTGTTTTCAAATGAGTTTCTTGAAGGAAAACTATATGTGTTTTGTTCAGTTTTAAATATTTCAGTAGATTTGATCTCTTGCTAGGATTGTTTAAGCCATTGGTATTTAAAGATAATAAAGTTAAATCCATTTTAGGTTATTTAGACTATGTATTTTTTGTTTTATTGTGACTATTAAACATTTTCTTCCAATAACTATAAAGCATATGTTGGAGCTTTTAAGGGAAATTATCAGTTTTATACTTTGAGTGTTTACCAGTAAAGTAATGTTTTGGTCAGGCGTACTAAAAATGTTTTGGTGAAATAACAAATTTAAATTAATAAATGTTAACAAAACTAAGATCTGCACTAGCCATGGAATGAAAATCATTCCTAATCTGATGGATAAACCTAAGTCCATCAGATTATCACTCATACCTTGAAAATCCAGAACATCTGAGCTCCATAAATTGAATTATCATATGGAGAATATTTGTAATAGGAATAAGCAATATTTACATTATTTTGAACATATATCGTACTATTGTGATTAGACAGAATTCTAATACAATATAAATGTCTACCTATTGTATAAGCAATTATTTACATGAAAGACAGATGACAAGCAATTCAATCATAGTAAAGTAGGATGTATCATGTATAAAACCTCAGTAAAAGATTATATCACACAGTTATTTAGCATATTCACCCTTACTGATGAAGGCTTTCAAAACTTATTACTTAATATAAATAGATGGTAATAATATTTATATCTAATGTTTAACATACAAATGTATTTTACTGGATATATCAGAAGTTATATTTCATTGTTTGCCAGCATGTAAATAATCACTTTGTTTGTTACTAACTTACTTAAAGCAGCAAGTTTGTTTTGTGTGAGCATTGATGAAAGTGCATTTTAATTATCAGTGCATCCTTCTTTCCCCCATGTTCTACACATAAGGATTTTCATATCTGTCATTTCTTATTATAAAATGAGTGAAATTATAAGTTAAAACCAACAAATTCACTTATTGTGATTAATGATTACAAGTTCCATTTCCATATTCATAAATTGCCATTTTATGGCATATACTGAAAGTTTTAAGATTTAAATGGCACCATTCTATTTCATATAATCAGCAAAGGTTAAACTAAGTGATTATTGTCAATTTAATACTATTTGTTCAGAATGTGATTGTTACATTCTGTGAAATTCCTAGTTCAGGCTTCTATTGTTTCTCTTGAACAACATTGTCAGTTTGATGTCATGTATAAACATTAGTTACCTTGATAACAGCTTAAGTATTATATATGGTCAAGATGGGTTACAAGACCACAATTCGAGTTAAAGCAGTTATATGACTTGTTATGCACATTTACTTATATGATAAAAATCATCTTGCATCCCGTTGATGTTCAATATAGTGTATGTCATTTATGACAAGTTAAAACAGCAGTGTTAATATAAACAAGCTCATGTTATAAAACTGATGTCTATTGTCAATTTAATACTATTTGTTCAGAATATGATTGTTACATTCTGTGACATTTCATGTTTAGGCTTCTATTGTTTCTCTTGAACAACTTTGTCAGTTTAATGTCATGTATAAAACATTAGTTATCTTGATGACTGCTTAAGTATTATATATGGTCAAGGTGGGTTACAAAAACTACAATTCAAGTTAAAGCAATTACATGACTTGTTATGCACATTTACTTATATAAGAAAATCATCATGCTTCCCCTTACTGTTCAATGTAGTGCATATCATTTATGACAGTTAAGACAGCAGTGTTATAATACACAAGCCCATGTTATTAAATCCTGTCTTTAATATCTAAATTCAGCAGACTCTTCATCTTATATGATGATTATATATTTTATGTATAGATTTACAAAAATCATACATTACATAACTATTGTGCGTGGTTTTCTTTTTTCTTTTCTTTTTTTTCTTCTTCTTTTTTGTGGGGGCTGTTAGTTATTTGAGGGACCACAAGCTGTAGTGCTTATTCTTATTATTAGCTCCTTCCAAGAATGTTTATACAATCCATAGACTTTAAATTATGAGACCCTTCTAGTTTCTTATTTGCTATAAACATATTTCCATCCTTACATGCACAGATATCAGTACTTCAAATGTTGCCAGAATACCATTCAGTAGTTCATGTGGTGTGTTTCCAGGCTGTTCTGAAAATATCTAAACCAATATTTGTCCTGTTCCATTTTACCAGCCTGTTCCATGCAGTGGCCACTCTGCCAGTAAACCAATCAACATACCATCTATTCCCACAGATATTTCCACAAAGGAAATCTAATGACTCTGTAGCACTTCCCAGCAACCCCAACCACCCCTAGAATCAGCTATCCTTATATGCCTTATATGCCCAACACGTCTGAGCAAACTCACCTCCCAGACCACTGCAAAGGGTACTGCACAAGGCGCAGTGCTCTTAGTCTTTCACAATAGCTCAGACTTCCACTCTTATGTAAGTCCATAAAGTGTTTGGACCAAAATACATTTTAAATATAAAATTGTTCTTATTATTTTATTTTTTATCAAGAATCAACTTAATGAGCTAAACGAAGTGTTGGAAGACCATCAATATGTGCACATGTGGTTTAAAACAGTCTTTTATTTTATATATATATATATATATATATATATATATATATATATATATATATTTTTTTTTTTAACCAAAAACGTCATTGCCAAAAATCATCTCAGAGGTTCCTCAGAGCCATTAAGCATTATCGTCACTCTGTCTCCATTACCATAGCAACCTGGGAGTGTCTGTTTCTGTTAGTGTGTCTGTGTACTGCATGCCAGAGACTTGTGATGCACCTGATGCAAAGCTTCACTTCACTGCAACTTCAAGCCTAGATTCCCTCCCTTTCAGTGAGGTAGCAGCCAGGAAAAGAACGGAGAGCAAGCAATTAAAAAAAAAAAAACTTCCAACAAGCCGCCACAACAAGCGATAACATATTTTTCTAGCCTTACCAGCTCTCCCTCGGCAGATGTATAAACAAACTATTCTCTGCCAAAATATCCCAAATCACAGTTTTATCCACCCTCTTCCCCTGGATCCAGGCTAAAACACCAAATGTCTCTTCTTAGTGCACAAGCTTCAGTAAATCTCAATCACAAGTCGCAACCCACACTTCCCGGTGACGAAAGCGGCAACATACAACAGCTGTCAGACACAGCTGCATCCAATCACACAATGTCAAGGTTAATCAAACAGCACTTGAAGCTAAGGTACCTGCCATAACTGATATTAACTATGTTTAGACAGAATAATAATGACATTTGTACTAGCTGCCAGACACAGCTGCATCCAAGCACACCATATCAGGCTTGATCAAACAGCACTCAAAGCTATGATACCTGCCATAATTGATATTAACTATGTTTAGACAGAATAATAATGACATTTGTACTAACTGCCAGACACAGCTGCATCCACACACAGCATATCAGGATTGATCAAACAGCACTCGTAGCTATGATACCTGCTAAAACTGATTTTAACTATATTTAGACAGAATAATGATGACATTTATACTAAGAGCTTGCTACTGTTACTTAACCAGGATATACATGACATTTCTAAATCATACTTTAACTGAAGAAGGCATTATTCCCCATGACAGCAATTTTTTTCAAAACACTCTACTGTTACTGCTATTATATATGATGTTAATTTGTTACATTTGAGTCTGAACTCTTATGAATGGTACCTCATTGAATTAGTTAATTACTTAAATTATTATAAGTAAAATCAATGAAAAATGAACAAGATAAATATTCATTGAGTTCAAGTAGGGGAATAGAAACTTCTATGTCTGTATTATATGTTGCTTTGTTTGGCTTCTATATAATGTAAATAGTAACCCATCTTGATTTACCTTTGTGAAGAATTATTGGACTCTGAACATTCTGAATAAATTATTACTGTTTTTCAGTTGTTTAAGAAATCCTCCTTTTTTTAAATAAAAACAGATGGCATGTGATGTAGCATATCAGTTGATACTTTGAGAGATGTAGTTGAATGAGTTATTTTTTTAGGACAGGTATCTTGAAGTCAGTTTTTTTGTTTCTTCTTTCTACCATCAGTCCAAGAATTTGCTTCTTTTATTCTTTTAAGAGTAGGGGCCATACATTCCATGTGATTTTTAATTTGATTCTCATTGGTTGTAGTAGTATATTTAAATAGTTGTTTTATGTTTTAACATTGTTCTGATGAAGTTCCTACCAGAGGAATGAAAGCGCTAAACCTTGTATTTTTGACTCAATAAATGAGTGGTTTTAAGCAGTAAGAAATAAATGAGCATCTTAGAAGGCATGAACTATTCTCAGTTAACTGTTAAATCTGAGCTAGTATCTTATTTGAAAGGCAGGTATGATTGCCAAAAAAGGAACAGTTTCTGTAGCAAACTTGATGGACCAACTTCTCTTTCTTTGATTAGAAATCAGACCAATTTCAATGTTTTTTAGGGACTTGGGAGTGTGAAAAGGGCTTACCTGTTTATTAATGTTTGGGGCAGCATACTCAGCTACTTGGGCAGGCAAGTAAGGGAATGGAAGGAAAGACATGATAACATCATAAAAATGGCCCATGAGTGGGACACTGAGACGAATTGCTGAGACATGCCTGTTTTGTCATCATTTAGTTACAGTCAACAAATCCCTATAACAGAAAATAAACACTTGTGAAGAGAAATAGAGGTATCTTAATCATTAATCTTAAGTATTAGGGAAGGTACATGGGGAAAACTGGAAGTCAACAATAAGAGGCATTTCATGCTTTCAGGAAGTGAGCCTGTTAGTAAGTCACCTAACTGAAGGAATGGTTTCCAGCAACATTTGTTTGGATAAAACCTGCTAGCTTTGGGGAAAGACATAGAACTGAAAAATAGGCATTGCTGTTCAAAAGGAAGATGTGGTATAACTGAGGCTATCTTAATCAAAACCATTCAGATTATTAACCTAAGGGTAAGTTCAGCCTAATGGAGGTTGTTTTGGGGATGACTGATAGGAAGACAAAAGGGAAAGTATAAAGGTAAAACAAAAGTAAAATTGATCATATTGTGATAGAAGGAATGAATTAATTAAATGTGAAAATAAAGGAGATTTAGGGATTCATGTAAATGGGAGAAAGTAATATTATTCTTGAAAAGGTTAAGATATACTCAATAAGCTTTAAATTGTGAGTTTGACATGTTAATTAAAGGACTGCTAAGGATATCATCAATGCATCTTATTTAAATGTTCTTATGCTGTCCTCAGTTGATGCATTTCTGCTTTTCTGCAGTATGTAATTATTAATGGATACCTCTGTACAGTATATTGCTGTAGCACTCACTTTTTTGTTCAGTTTCTGCATTAATAAAAAAAATCAGACTCTTCAGAGCATATGTTTTATGTTGACTACTTTGGCTGCAGTGTGTTGATATGGGATTCAGCTGATCATCAGCTGGCAAAAAAAGTGTATTTCTGTGTTTGAACTTGAAGCTTGGCCACAAGACGTCATTTGTTAAGCTGTACCTGATGCAGTTACTGAGCACTGGGATAAGTACTGCAGAGGTGTGTAAGTGCCTTCTACAAGTCCTTAGTGTAACCTCTGCAAGGATTCAAACTGAACTTTCCAAAAGCTTGCATATGTTCACATAAGGTACATTATTAGCTGAAGCTGTAAAAGAATTCTATGTAAGCAACTCATGCACGGAGAATACATTAACTTCTGGCATTGGAAAGGTGCGACATGAACAGTTAATGTTAAGTCGTGTAAGACCAAACTAAGCACTACACTTGACATAGCAATTCAGAATGCATACAAGCGTGTGTTTTCTTAAGTCTACTCAATACACAGAGAAATATTACATTTGCTCATTTTGTAGTCATTCACAGAAAACCAACTTTAATGCAGTATGCAGTTAAACAACACATGAAACATTGTAACTGCTACCATCAATAGAGATGATTCATAATACAGCACCATCTGAAGTACAAGTAACCTCACTAATGCTTATAATCCAGACTGAATCCCTAGGATTATAACTAAACCTGTTTAACACAAATATTGGGAAAATATGAAACCTTAAACTGCCTGCTTGATGTACAAACAGTTCTCTGTAAATTATTTATTCTGTACTTGCATAAATGTCAGAGAAGGAAAACATGATATGAAATGAAAAGCAAAAAGGCAGACCAACATCAGTGTTTAAAGGTTTTATTGAAACAAAGCATCTAATCCTGATCTGGGCTTTAATTATATTCAAGTGAGAAATGCAATTACATCTCCTTCAAAAATAGTGATAGTTATGTTATGTTATGTTATGTCATAGTTATAAATAGTGATAGTTATGTTATGTTATGTCATAGTTATAAATAGTGATAGCTAAGTTATGTTATGTTATGTCATAGTTATAAATAGTGATAGTTATGTTATGTTATGTCATAGTTATAAATAGTGATAGCTAAGTTATGTTATGTTATGTCATAGTTATAAATAGTGATAGCTAAGTTATGTTATGTTATGTCATAGTTATAAATAGTGATAGCTAAGTTATGTTATGTTATGTCATAGTTATAAATAGTGATAGTTATGTTATGTTATGTCATAGTTATAAATAGTGATAGCTAAGTTATGTTATGTTATGTCATAGTTATAAATAGTGATAGCTAAGTTATGTTATGTTATGTCATAGTTATAAATAGTGATAGCTAAGTTATGTTATGTTATGTCATAGTTATAAATAGTGATAGTTATGTTATGTTATGTCATAGTTATAAATAGTGATAGTTATGTTATGTCATAGTTATAAATAGTGATAGCTAAGTTATGTTATGTTATGCCATAGTTATAAATAGTGATAGCTAAGTTATGTTATGTTATGTCATAGTCATAAATAGTGATAGCTAAGTTATGTTATGTTATGTCATAGTTATAAATAGTGATAGCTAAGTTATGTTATGTTATGTCATAGTTATAAATAGTGATAGCTAAGTTATGTTATGTTATGTCATAGTTATAAATAGTGATAGCTAAGTTATGTTATGTTATGTCATAGTTATAAATAGTGATAGCTAAGTTATGTTATGTTATGTCATAGTTATAAATAGTGATAGCTAAGTTATGTTATGTTATGTCATAGTTATAAATAGTGATAGCTAAGTTATGTTATGTTATGTCATAGTTATAAATAGTGATAGCTAAGTTATGTTATGTTATGTCATAGTTATAAATAGTGATAGCTAAGTTATGTTATGTTATGTCATAGTTATAAATAGTGATAGCTAAGTTATGTTATGTTATGTCATAGTTATAAATAGTGATAGCTAAGTTATGTTATGTTATGTCATAGTTATAAATAGTGATAGCTAAGTTATGTTATGTTATAGCATAGTTATAAATAGTGATAGCTAAGTTATGTTATGTTACGTTATGTTATGTTATGTCATAGTTATAAATAGTGATAGTTATGTTATGTTATGTCATAGTTTGATTCACCTCCTGTTATTGATAATGGAAAATGCCTGTAATAACATGTAGTGGACATACACACTGGACATACACATAGCTACATGAAAAAAAAAACAGAAATACATACTATTCATTTGGGAGGATGATTTTGAAAAGTGTAGGTAAGTACCATGGATTTACGTGATCCCCTCTCCATACTTTCATAGAATACTAATGTAACTTCATCTAGAAGAGATCAATTCTGGCAATGAATTCAGAATCTTCTTAAAGCTGCTGTATGTTTCTTGTTTTCTTGGCTCCTAGTTCCCAGAAGTACAAATAAAAATAAATATAAAACATGTCTTTTATGTAAAACTGTTAAATGCAAACATTGACTGCTGTGCAGTGTGCTTACAGCTTTAGATTAATACACTATAAAAACAGACTCTTTTGGGGGTGCATTCTGTTCTTATTCCTGCTCATTTGCAAGATTCTTTTGGGGGTGCATTCTGTTCTTATTCCTGCTCATTCGTAAGATTCCTTTGGGGGTGCATTCTGTTCTTATTCCTGCTCATTTGCAAGACTCTTTTGGGGGTGCATGTTGTTCTTATTCCTGCTCATTTGCAATTCTGTCTATATTTGCAAAATGCTAGCAAATATCTCAAACAAATATGATGGCTCTAATAGAGCAACAGAAATCTGATTCAGATTTCTGTCTCGGGTGGGTAAACAGATCGAAACAATGAAATATTAAGAAATGTATTTTCAGTCATGGAAAATCAAAAAAGAAGATTGCATGATCACATATTACAATATACGAAAAACTTAAATATAACAATCTACGGATCAGGTGAGGAGCTATGTAAGGGCACACAGGCACCATAAAACTGCAAGTATTTAAACAGCTGACAGCACAGATCTGATCCTATGAAAATTCTGGAGAACTGTGATTATGCAAGACCATTCATATATAATGTTCCACTCCAGCAGTTCTACTGAGGATGTTCTACAACAGCAGATCTACTGAGAATGTTGATGAGTTTATACAACATTCATGGCTTTTCAGCACCAAACTGGTAAGCAGATGGTACCACACACTGTATGTCAGTGACAGCAGCACTGAGGTCAGAAGTCCTGCACTTAAGTGCGGAAGGTAAATGTTTGCATTTTGAGCTCAGTCATCACCTTGAATTCATATCAGAACGCCTGCTGACTACAATCATGGCAGCTTTCACATGTGGTTAAATCACCTTTTATTTATCTGCTTAATCTATTAATTAATTCGTTCATTCATTCCATTTCTAATGAGGTAAGCAGGCTGGTCACACAACCATTATCTGTCATAACTCCTGCCAAAAGCAAGATTGCATTACAAAAGAAGTAGGATGCAAACATCAAGTTTAGGTTAACAGACAAACACTACTTTGGTAACAAAATTAAAGAGACACTGGTGTACCTAACAAATTAAAGTGATATTACCAATAAATACGGCAAAGTTGGCTCACATGATAATGCATTTTAAATAGTATATAATCCTAAACCATGGATATGATTAAACTTTTATATAGAAGATTAATGCACTGCATATACTAAATCTTCTTAACCTCAGAGCTGGAACTGATTACATTGTCTGGTCTATTTAAATGGATCAAAGGACAGATGTGTCTAGTAAAGGAAAAATGAAGCAGGTACAGTGAGTTACCATATTGAGATGAGTACATAAAGCTTTTCTGTAAAGAAGAGAACTAAGGATTTCAAATACTAGATACTGGTGAACTCTAAAGAGATACAAAACATTGGATAATCTCTCAGTTGCATTTATGATGCATATAGGCCTTGCAGATTAATTAATCTGGAGCAATGTGATTTGAAGTAGTAACAATTTAAATGCATCTTGTAACAAATAGTAACAATTTAAATGCATCTTGTAACTATAGAAGATGCAAGTATTATGAAATGAATATTGTTGAAATATTCTGCGAATTAGACCTAAGATCATGAAGCAATCAATTATTTGATTAGGTCAAAGTTGGGATATAACAGCTTTTAGCACTCATTTGGGGTTGAAGAGATAAAATAATTAATCATTGTGTGCATTCAACAATAGAAATATTTCAAAACGCTGTACTGTTGGTTTCAGTGGGGATACCAAATATCAGAAATTATATAAAAGAAATAATTATGTTTGGTAAGTCAGAAGTAGCAAAATGTAACTTCAGCTTAAGCATATCATTTTAAAGATTAAAAGAAATAGTCTGATATTAAATAAAGAGGAACCTGTGTTTAATGAGGACTATCTAGAATGTGAATACTGTAGTTTATATTGCCTTAAAAAGAACTGTTTTTAGATCCTAAGGAGATCGAACACGTCACATTCATATTGTTTTTCTCTGTGTAGGCCATTTCCCTCATCCCAGATCATGTGTGCCTGTGTGTGATTGTTTTGTGTGTGTGTGTGTGTGTGTGTGTGTGTGTGTGTGTGTGTGTGTGTGTGTGTGTGTGTGTATGTGTGTGTGTGTGTGTGTGTGTGTGCGTGTGTGTGTGTGTGTGTGTGTGTGTGTGTGTGTGTGTGTGTGTGTGTGTGTGTGTGTGTGTGTGTGTGTGTGTGTGTGTATGTGTGATACCAAATGTCAGAAATTATATAAAAGAAATAATTATGTTTGGTAAATCAGAAGTAGCAAAATGTAACTTCAGCTTAAGCATATCATTTTAAAGATGAAAAGAAATAGCCTGATATTAAATAAAGAGAAACCCGTGTTTAATGAGGACTATCTAGAATGTGAATTCTGTAGTTTATATTGTCTTAAAAAGAATTGTTTTTAGATCCTAATGAGACTGAACATGTCACATTCATATTGTTTTTCTCTGTGTAGGTCATTTCCCTCATCCCAGATCCTGTGTGTGATTGTTTTGTGTGTGTGTGTGTGTGTGTGTGTGTGTGTGTGTGTGTGTGTGTGTGTGTGTGTGTGTGTGTGTGTGTGTGTGTGTGTGTGTGTGTGTGTGTGTGTGTGTGTGTGTGTGTGTGTGTGTGTGTGTGTGTGTGTTTATGCATGCACATGTGGAATGGCTTAGAAATCTACTTGCTTTTCTGTCTTGACTGATAAAGCCTGTGAATGTAAATGTTCCTGCTTAGTGTTGCTATATTGGTTAGGATGAAACTTGACAACAACATATGGATGAATAAGCAGATGCAAAAAAATTTTGTAATGAAAGATTATTCAATATTGCGGGATGGAACTGAAAAATACAGTGATTAATGCAGAAATCAAAAATGTGTACAGCAAATTTTGGAATAAACAATACTGAGCCACTGAAGAAGAAGAAGATGGATGATTGTGAAAGAACAATACAAAATGAAGTAAATGTAAGAGAGATGATACCCCTGATATGAACTTCAACTTCTTAACCGAATCACTTGGTAATACCCTTTTGTATAACTCTCCGAAATATCAGAGAAGCCTGCCAGTGTAATTCTGGTGGCATAGAATGTAAATAATTATGGCAGAGTTACAGTCTAGGGCAAGTGAATGGATTGACTAGTGATCTGCCAATGACAGTGATGATTGCTTAGTGTTTATTATGGAGGACTGCACAGGACTGAGGCTAAATGGGGTGCAAATGTCAAAGATATTTAGGATTGTATGAAGTAATGCTTCACACGGTTGCTAAAGAGTTGAGAAATGCTTTGATTTCTTTTATAAATGCAGCGGAATTGTAGAAAGTGATGAAAAAGCACATGTTGAATGAAACTTTGGCGAATAGCAGTCTACTGATCAGTATTTGGAAAATGACTAATTGTAAATATTTCCTTATTTGGTGAAAGGTTTCAATGAGGTGATAACTAACTTTATGCCTACATAATGGATACAACCTATGGTAGAGGTATTACCAAAGGAATTAAAGAATCAGTGCCTTCCACCCTTTTACAGGCCAATTTCAATACTCTGTCAAGATGAGAAGTTATTTTGACTACTGCCAAACATTTGTCTTAATGCATGTTAGAACTCATTGCTACTGAGTAATCCTGAGTTGTGAAAGCAAGGCAGACAGAACTGTGAAAATATATTCTTAGCAATGTAATGCATTTAGGCAGTTAACATGGTAAACATACAAGAAATAATTATGGTCTTGTGTTTAAAATGACTTTTGATTTATATTAGTTAATGGAATAATTTAAACAAAGGTCTCTGTCCTGGCTAACACATTCCTTGTGTACAGTGCTGTAATAATGCAGCTGAAATGAATCCCTGAAATTAAGAATTTAAATAAAAGTTTTTTTACAGACTCAGTCCCTGCATGTTATAAAAAGTACAACGGCTTATTGGTTAAAATCTTTGCCTCACAGCAGCAATGTCCAAAATTTGGTGTGAGTTTGGTCATTCCCTGTACCAAGTTTGCATGTTCTCCATTATACATATATCATTCTCCTCTGACCTCCAAAAACATGCTTGCTAGTTAGATACTCCAGTCTGTCCATATATGTTGTTTTTATGTTTTCCATTATGGCTGAAAAGAGTATTTGACAGACCATTTTACATTTACAGTTAGTAAATTACAATTAAGTTAAAAGGAAACATGGGATATGTAAGATAATACAAATTATATTAATAAGAAATAAAATATGATTCCCCGGTGCTGAGTGCACACCAGCATGAACAACAACTGATCTTCACTGTTTCATAACCTGCCAAGCTAATGTTCAAATGCAAAGTCATGCCTGACTGTCACAGGTCTTCTCTCACACGATCCATCTACCACTTTATTGGACGCCCTTGTTTTTTTTTGCCTTCTTCCTGTCTGTCCTAAATCTTCTTCATCAGATCATTTTCTGCTTTCCTGCACATGTGCCTGAACTAGTGTAATCTGTTCTAATTGACCTTCTCTGACATTGGAACTACTTGGGCTTTTGCTCTACTATCCTCATTTCCTTGTCTGCCCATAGTATGCATCCTACCTCCCACCAAAGGCATTTCACTTCCATTTCCTCTAACTTTAACAACTGCTCTATCTATGCTATCTATATTGCCCATGTCTCTGTAACGTACATTAGCACTGGTCACACCACTGTTTTATACACCTTAACTTTTCAGCTTCTTTGGTGTTCTTCTGTCAGATAATAACCTTGGCACTCTGTGCAAGTTGGCTACTGCTCCTCTGATTCAATCTTTAACATCCTTGTTCAGGCTTCCTTTCTCCTCAGCCACCCCTCCTAGAAGCTTGAATCTGTTAACCTGTTCCTCTATTTTCCTTTTTATCTCAATTCTCAGCTTCTTTGGATTTCCCCAATGTGCTGCCATTATAACTGCCTTATCTATACTTAGTTTCATCCCATAAGCATTTAGTTTTGCATTCAATTCTACTATAATTTGCTGAAGTTCTTGTTCCAAGTTTGTACTCTGAGTATTTCTATCACTAAGAAATGCTATTTATATTTGTATGGTTTCTTATTACTGTAAATATTATCCTGTTGTATAATAATTTTTGTTTAGTTGTTTACTGTAATAATTTTAATTTGTTACTGGAGCTTTTCTCCTTGGGCCTCCACTGAAAATGGGTTATTCAGACCCAGTGGACTTTCCCGGTCAGCAAACAGCCGTAAATAAATAAATAAATAAATAAATAAATAAACAAATAAATAAGGTTTGCTGTTAATGCCACATCCTTTGCACAAAGCCTTCACTGCCACATTGTCTGCACACAGCAGAAGTATTGATCTTACCCCTCTGAGCTGTTTGCTAATGCTGTCCATTTCCTGTATGAAGCAATAGCTCACAGCCGAAGTTTAATGCACACAATCATACTGAGAGTTCCTTTTCACCCATCTTTTAATCCTGACCAAAGACTTGTAATGAGCAAGCATTAAGAAGTGTGACATTATGGAAAATAATTAAATGAATGATTATGTTGGCCAAAAGAGATATTGTGTCCCACATAATTTTAAATTACATGAATACCTACTTTTCCAACAAGATAAGGTTCACAAATACATTTCTCACTGTCCACAAAAATGTTTCTTACTTTCTAATGCCCCATATTGTACCAGCAGTGTTAAACATCCTAAGGTCAGAGTTGATAAAAAGGGTCATAGAGTTGCCGACCCCTATTTTGAGATCCATGCTTATAGCATCCCAGTTTTTAAACATTCATTCTAGAAAATATATTACAATTAAATGTAGCTATCCTCTAAAGAAAGCCATCATTAAAATGCTTAACTACCATGGACTGCTCTGATATTAAATGATAGTACAGTTATTATGCATACACATTAAATATGTCACTGAAAAACATTAAAATAACTATATAGTTTAATGTGATTTTGTAAAAAAGCAAATGTGAGCACTTACGCTTTCTTGATATGATACTGTAAAAGAGACAGCACTGGAGGAATAAGATGTCAGAAATAACGTCATATGACTTTTTGTGTGTTTTTTTTTACTTTTCTTAGAAGGAAAGAAAATGTAAATGTTATCTTCACATATTAACACACAAGGACAGCTTGGTCATTCTGGTGGTGTTGAGGTATAAAGAACTGACTATGGCCCAGGTACCCCAAGTTCTGTTAGTGGCTTGGGCGACTGACAGAGTAGCAGGGAAGGATATGTGTGCCACTCCAGGAGGACAGCAACCTGGGTGTCTCCTGCAATGATCCCTGGTGTAGACTGGGGACATCACTGGGAAGAGGAGCAATCAAAAGAAGAGATGGGGGTGGACCTAGCTGAGCTGTTGTAGAGGCAGGACAATAAACAATGTTTTCATGGTGCCAGTCTTTTGGACATAACCATGTTACCATGAGGGAGTGAGGAGTGGTGGGGCATACAAAGAGCCTCCCCAGAGGGATTTAAAGATGGTAGAGTCCCGGAAAACATACTTAGGGTCCACAACCAGCCTCAGTAATATCAGAGTTATGCCAGGGAGTAGCAGAATAGTTGGTAGACCCATCATGGATGTGAGACACTGAGGAACATTGCTTGTAGAATGACAGAGAGGACCAAAAAAAATTGCACACAATGACATCTATATGAAAACCCATCCACTGTTTAAAGCTTTATAATCAATTCAGAGAAGCTTAGAACATCAGAAACATCCAACTGATATCCCTTGGACATCTACCCATGTTCTGATACAAGGTGCCAAGACAGAAGATTCAATGAAAATTCACTGTAGCTTGTGGTAAGTACAGTTACATAATCCTTGACAAATATACAACTGCAAAAATGAGCCTGTTATCAACAGCAACAAATTAAAAGTTGTGATTTGATTTGCTTATGAACATTATGAGCTGGAAAATCATGATAAGTCCTGATAAGTCTAATCCTAATTATCCTGACTGGACTGAAGTTTTATTGATGAGCACACAATCTGAGAACAGCTCATGCCAAACATGTGGCTTACAAAGAGTATATAGAAGTTGATAGGTTCCAAGGTAAGTGCTAGGCAATCAGTCTGCAGACCATTGTAGTCCTAGCTAACAAAACTCTTAAAAGTTCCCCTTGGCCTTAAGGAGGGCATGACAAATGGACCAGGGGAGAATTTGATGCTACTCGTCCATTGTCTAGGTTTACATTAGAAGGAGGCAAAGGTAGTACTCTGTTTAACATTGACAGGAACTTTGTTCCAGAGGTGGGGGATATGTTGGTATATGAAACTATGATGCCAGTGACTCTTATTTATCTGTTGATGAAGATTTAGTTCATTTAACTGACTATTTGAGGTGCTACTGGTCCTGCAGAGGACTAGGAGGTCAAACAGGGTTGGATCTTTCATGGCTCAAAAGGCTAGATACTCCATGGAGAAGGCTGTAAGAGACTGACTACAGGGAAAGGGCTGCTAGTCTCTGCTACTAAGATTATTCAGGCCACTGATATTTTTTGTTAGGTATCTCTAATATCTCTCAAATTGTGTGATATTTTTAGATGAATACATGGCAAATGGTGTATTATATTCAATAATGAGTCTGATAAGATACAAGTACAGGGAATTAATACTTCTTTGGATCTAGTGGAGATGATGCTTTTAGAAATTAGATAAGCCACATAAAAGGCATTTTTCAAACTACTGTTGAGACATGATGGCCAAATGATAAGAATTATCAACAGTAGTGCCTAGATCCCTTAAAACACTGTCTTATTGGAGAGGTGCATCTTCTGTATGGTAAGTGAAACTGTTTTATTTACCAAATTAATTTACTTTTTTATATTTCATTTGAAACAATTGACCCTACACCAATAATTAACATAGCCTAACTCATGTTGGAGCAGTTGTGGGTCCATTTAAGATCGAACAACAGTTGCCGATTTTTAGTTTCTCCAAACTTTAACCATAGGCTCATAGGTTCATAGGTAGGTACTAGGCTATTGGCCCTAGGGCCTATATAAGCCTAGCCAAATGGTACCCTGGCTTTTGCCAACCAAGAAAATTATTTTCCTGTGCCCCCGACAAGCAGAGCCACAGAAGAGATCCCCGGGGTGAATTTCCTATCTCCCATCCAATCATCAAGATTTTTCTTGAAGAGTGCTAATGAGGAGCTTTGTTTGATATAGATAGGTAGTCTGTTCCAGAGTATGGGAAGTCTCTGGGACAGGAATCTATCCATCCAGCATATTCTGTTTATTGTGATGACAAGGTTTAGGTCCCTAGAGCATGTAGCTCGGAGGGATTGGGATTTCTTTATGTGGAGCATGTCCAACAGCTCTGGGTTTGACAAAGCTTTGTATTTTAGGCAGAGCTCACCTCTGAGTAGGCGATATGCGACAGAGTAAAGCTGGAGTTTGTTGAGACAGTCTGCATAGGGCATCTGTTTGAGGCTGGTAATCCTCTTTGTGAGGTATTTCTGTGGCCTTTCCAGTTGTTGTCGATGTTTTGTGAGGTACATACCAAAAGGGGCGTTGCACTCTATAATGGGTCTAATGAGTGATGAGTAGAGGGGAACAATGACCTCTTTTTTCCTGGATGAGAAACCTTTTGTGATGAGGTGTGCCATGTAGAAGGATTTCCTGACTACTGTGGCGATGAGATTATGAAAGGAGAGACTACTGTCTACCTGTGTCCCAAGGTCTCTTATCACACTTTCAGTGTTAAGTAGACTACCGCCTATGTGGTAGTTCATGGGTACAGAGTTTTTACCAAAAGGGATGACAATGCACTTTTTGGCATTGAGCTTGAGGCCATGGCTTTGACACCAGGCATCTGTCTCAGTGAGGCCCTTTTGTAGAATGTCCACATCATTAGGAGTTTTGATTATGGCTCCTAGTTTGCAGTCATCTGCAAACTTTGTTAGCCAAAGACCTTCTGTGTTAGCCTGTACTTCAGAGAAGTATATACCATACAGGAGAGGACCTAGGACTGAACCCTGTGGTACTCTACTTGTCACTGGTCTGAAGTTGGATTTGGAGTCTACTACTTTCCCAGTGTGGGTTCTGTTAGTGAGCCAGTTGGCAACCCATCTTGTGACATAGAAATTTATACCTAGTTTGGTGAGTTTATCTATAATTCCAGAGTGGGGGATGGTGTCAAAAGCCTTGGCAAGATCTAGATAGGCTGTGTGAACCCTCTTACCCTCATCTACAGCTTTGGTGACTGCTTCAAACAAGTCTATCAAATTTAGGAGACATGATCTGCCTTTTACAAACCTGAACTGGGTAGGGTCCAGAGTCTGGAGATTACCAATGTGATTGTTTATAAGTTCCATGATGATACATTTCATAGACTTGCAGACCAGGCTCATCAGGCTAATGGGGTCGTAATTTCCAGGGTCCATGGTGACTCTCCCTTTGTGGAGTGGGATAACCATTGCTGTGCACCATTCAGTGGACACAAAGCCTGAGGTGAGGCTACAATTGAACATGGAACTTAGGTGGGATGCCAGTTCATTCTGTAGTTCATGTAGAATGCAGCCTGGGATGTTGTCAGATCCCATGAATGCTGTGTTCTTGGCTTTGAAGAGTGTGATTTTTAGCTGTGCAGCCATGATTACAGGAACTTTGCATTCTTCCGGTATAGAGATGGGCCCTTTAGGGGATGAGAAAGGAGCAAAGTTAGCACTGAACCTATCTGCCAGGATGTTGGCAATATCAGTTGGTTCTGTATATGTAGTGCCATTGTGCTGTAACTCAGAGCAGATCTGAGCATTGCCATTGAGATTCTTGACATAGCTATAGAATGCTTTTTGGTTGTCTTTAGAATCACTGATGATTTTGTTTTCGTAACTAGCTTTGGAGGATTTTATGAGGGATCTCAGCTTCTTACTAAGGCTGACCATGGAGTTCCTCCAATCATGGGATTTTACTCTTTTTTGCAACAGTTTCTTTCTTCTGTTGTAGAGCTTGTTTATAGCAGGGGACCACCAGATTGGCTTCCTTTTTTTGGAGGATAGCATCTTGGTTCTGTTAGGGATTACATGATCCATACACTCAACCATAGACCAGAAGTGCTAGCCTGCAGGATTGAGAAATATATGCCAAAAAGAAGTTGGCCCAAAACTGAGCCTTATGGTAGACGACTGATATATATATAAGTTAGCTATCCACCACACTATATAAGGATTCATATTCATATTTACAAGCCAATCAATAATGCCTGCATGGGGAGAAGTGTAAAACCCTTGGCCACATCTAGACATGCTTTATACACACTGCATAATACTATCCAAGGCTTCTTCAGTTACTTTTTCAAATATGTTAATTAGGTTAAGGCAGCAGGACATTCCTTTGACAAAGCCAAATTGATGCAGATTTAGAATTAGGAGACTTTTCGATCACTCAAGCCTATTTCCATATGTACTTATTATTTTAAAAAACAAACTACTGCGGTGGTGGTGCTGCGGTAGCATTACCGCCTCACAGCAAGACGTTGTGCCGTTCGATTCTTAGCTAGAGCGTCTTCTGTGTGGAGACATGTGTGAATGGGCATACCTTCATTGAAGGTTGTGCGTCAGGGCTGGCAAACTCGACACGTAAAAAAAAATTAACTGCCAATCATTAGCAGACCGGAGTTCCACTGTAGCGACTCCTAACCGGGAAAAGCCAAAAGACACAAACAAGTGACTTGCAAAGTATTACAATGCAGCAGGTGAAACTTTTGATGTTTTTGAAGAAACCTACCATTGATGTTTGAACTGTAAGTTGCACATCTTGACAGATATTCAGTGTTATTTATATTGCTGATTTATACAATCAAACATGTGTTTTCATATTGTTGTAAATATCTCAATGAACATATTCAGAGAGGAATTTCTTACTGGCATGTGAAAGTTATCACTGGTTAACAAAAGTGTTGTAACGATATGTGTCCAGCTTGTACAGTTTCTAAGTAATGACTGTTAAAGTTTAGCAAAAAATGCATTAATAGCTTTGTCCACATTATATAATGTTATAATATTTATGGAAAGATGAATAAACTGATTATTATAAGAAATACTTAGTGATAATAATATTTGTACAGTTTGTATTAACTTTTATTGCCCACAACATACTTAAATTTGTTTATCTTATGCATTTTTAGTTTCTTTTTGAGAAAATGCTCTGGAATTCAAGGATGTGTGTAGGCTGCTTGAGATGTCATATTAATGAATTAATGTCCAAATTAATGAAGATTGAGATAATGTGTTCTATAGCTTTACATAGAATGCTAGTGAGACTAATGGGTCAACCGTTAACTAGGGTTCATTGTCTTAGGGGAAATGGAATGACACCAATACCACATCAAATTTGAAAATAGCTCATGCAAATGTATGCCTTATAGACAATCCTGAGGATTTAATAAAATCCATGTAGGAATTGTTTAAATCCTACATGGGAGGGTAGCGTGGTCGTGTCTGTGGCTCCCCCTTGGCAGCGCGCCTTGCATATTAATGAAGATGCACTACTGAGGGAGATCCATATAACACAGTTACAGAATTAGTGCAGGGGGTGTGTTACAGTGTCCAGAGATGAGTAACATACCCCCTGCACTGTCAAAGCAGTGACATTAAATCATTTAATATATTTTTCTTATTTTTTTTTTGTTTTTTTTTTTGTTTTTGCATGGTGCAGTGCTGCACTTAGCAGTGGACATGTGCCAGACATCTAAAAAAATAAAAAATAGAAACTGGATACATTTAATTATTTAGGAAAGGTGAAGTTTAAGCATAGCTAAGCAGGTTTGCATGGTGTGGCGCGGTGCTTAGTGCTGCTTAAATGTAGTGGAACGATATATGTAAAAGTAGAACAGTATCAGATGAAATATTGTGTGATTATGTTGTAAATACACGTAAGAGTATGTTTACACCCATGATGGAATATTGTATGTATGCAGAGACATTTTATTGAACATTCATTTTGCAAGTACACAATTATTAAATATATTATAAAATCCTGCAGTGCTACACTCAACTAAGCTCCGTTAAGCACAGCTAAGCATAGCCAAGCACTGCTTAAACCGGGAATGTTTTAGCAGTGCTTGGTTGTGTTACGCATTGCTTAGTAGTGCAAAGCCCTGCTTAGCAATACCCATTTGAGCACTGCACAGCCCAGCTAAGCTTGTGTGCATACCACTAAGAATATGGTGGCAAGGGGGGGGCAGACTTATTTATGTTGAACAGGTGGAAATACAGCCAGAACCTGTTGGAATTTGACCCATGCAAGAACTTTGGCAGAATTTGGAGAGGGTATATGCTTCTGGGTGCAGCGGTAGGGCATTCTGGAGTCCAGGGTAATGGCTGGACTCCTAGTAAAAACACCATGACATCTGGCTGCTGCAGGGCCAGTACCAGGGGTTAAAATACAAATCAGAAACCTGACACTGGCTGACACTGGCTGGCATGCGACCACACCAGTGCAAATGGTATCCCCCACATAGCTGAGCAGGTGCATCATCATTTTGATGACCTAAAGCATGGGAAGGGGGATCTCTTGGCCACTTGGATTCAAGGTGCCTGGGTTGACAATGTCCCACAAGTTGGTAAGTATTGTTAGCATTGTTTTACCAATATGTAATCTGCATGTGTGATAGGTACACAAATGGTGTTTTTTTCTCCCCACAGCGGCAGTGACTAAAGCTCGCAAACTAGAGGTCCATGCAGTGCACCTGGCCAGGTTGCTCCATGAATGTAGTGAGTACAGATATATCTTGCAATCTATAGCCACATGAATAAGAAAGAATACAGTAGTAACTGGCAGTAAGTATATTCTGGTTTGAGTGTACTGCAATTAATGTGGTCATAAACCTGGACTGATATAAGTGGTAATGTCAGGTACAGTTCAATAAAGATGAAAGAATGAAACCTGCTTATGTTAAGGAAATAAAGTTACAACTGCATTAATAATATTAAGGGCATAAACATTTTACTGTATTAATAATTTTAAGAAAATAAAGTTCAGCTGCATTCATAATGTTAAGAAAATAAATTTCAACTACATTCATAATATTAATGAAATAAAGTTTAACTGCATTCATAATTGTTAAGGAAATAAAGTTAAACTGCATTCATAATGTTAAGGAAATAAAGTTCAACTGCATTCATAATTGCTAAGGAAAGAAAGTTACTACTGCATAAATTGTGGAATTACAGCTGTCTTGCAGCACCTGCATTATCTGAAGTGTTCATCAACAGATACTGTTAGATGTATACCAGTCACTGCTTAATGTCACCCATAATAAAGCTGTGTTATGCAAAATTTGTGTATTTTGGGCTGTTGGTCAAGAAATCGAGTATTACAAGTGTTCTGAAATAAACATGGGAAAAATACCATGAAGTGACTGAAAGTTAGCTGATAAAGACTGTTTTGCTAAAGTGTAGATGTGGAGCTTTACTACAAGATATAATGCATTATGATATTTGCTCTGCAATAAGATCTGAACCTAGAATAGTAATGGCTAAGGTATAGTATAATAGTGTGTTTATCTCAGGATTGTCTTGTGTTAACCATTGCATTTCAGCTATATGCATTCCTGGACTTAGTCATGCTGCTGCAGGCAAGTATGAAACTGTAATAGCTGTAGACTACAAATATGCCATCTGCAACTGTATATGGGTCAGGTAGGTAAACCAGCACTTCAATATAGTCTGTACAGAGCACACATATTCCAACCCACTGGGGTTAATTGTGTACATCTGTATTCCAAGTATTAAAACACAGTTCACCTACTATCTCTGTCATGCATGAATCTCATGCATGTGTGTTCAAGTGTCACTACAGTGTTGTATAACACTCTACCTCTATTACCAGGTCACAGTTTGTTACCAGCTGAGCTCTTGGCATATATTAGTCAATTACTCTTCATCAGTGGCTCAGTGGGATACATGCTAGGTATAATATGCATTTTGTTACACACAGACTGGAGTTTGAATCCAGGACAAGTACTAATAAATAGTAATAGAAACAGTTATGTATTGTTAACAGATGTTCTCCTTACAGGAATTATAGGTAAATAAAATGACTGTAGTAGCTATTCAAATGAGTTACTAATTTGTGTGTCCAGATGTACCAGAATGTTAACAGCATTGCTCAGCAAGGTGATAAGAATTCAGTAAATAAAAAGTCAGCAAGTACATTACTAACACAAGTTATTGAAACAAATAAAACTGTTTAATCTTGGTATGGCTGTATGACTGGTGTGTCTGTGAATGTCTGCTGATAGTCTAACCCCATGCCTTCCAAGGATGGCATGATAAGTGTAAACTTTCTGTACTGTGCACAATGCATATCTCTCAAGTGTCACACTGTCACGGACTGTGATCACTGTTGCCAAATCCCTGAGATACAGATTTAGCAGCCACTTGATTTATCTCAATATCTCAGTCACACTACATCAGTCCACAATACACCTTGATAGTCACATATGTTTCATTGATATGTAATAGTCCCCTGTAGTTGTGTATCTGCAGGTGTTACAGCTTGGCACATACTGTCCCATGCGGATAGCTTGAGAGGTATGTAGGTGCTACAGAAGCTATAGAACACTTGCATACATAAAGTAAGGGCAGACCTGTAGAGTATATAGCAGTACTGTTGCAAACAATATAGCATATACTGTTAGTAACAGAATGTCTTTCTTTCTCCCCTCACCCCTTATCCACATCATAATTTATTATTGTTATACATCAGGTATGGTTTATGTTTAACATATGTTATTCTCAAAATGTTATGTTGGCGTTGTGTTGTTTTCTTGTTATATATTACAATGGTTGCATACTAACATGCCTTGTTGAATTACCTGTGATGTTAGCCTTATGCTGTAGCTGTTACTGGCATGTTGTTACAGTACTGACTGTTATCACACTTATTGTTGTGTTCAATATGCTATGCAAGTTTATCTTACTGGTTTATCTTGAACACTCTGGCATGAAGTTATAAGTACCATTAAAATGTTCTGTTCATTACTAACCTATACACTTTGAAAACCTCAACACCATATCTCGACTGGGTAGGCAGGTTCCCAGGGATTCACCTACTCTACCTCAGCCAGCCATGGCACTGGGACCCAGCACATCTGGGACCCAACCTGAAGCTGCCCCTCTGCTGGTCCTACTGCCTATGCATGGAATCGTCTGAGGGGAAGGGTCCTATCCCCCCTGGGAGCAGGCTCGGAAAGGGAGTTGTCACCCATCAACAGCTACCAGGGATGGTGCACAGGATCATCCATTGTGGTTTGTATGATCGCCTGTGCCAGACTGAGGGCAGACTGGCAAACCTGGAAAGGCAGGCTGGTCCTGATACCCAGCCCCAAGCACAGCCACCTTCAGCACCATGAAGGAGCAGTGGTGACTGCCCATGGGTGGGAGCTCTGTCTCACTGCTGCCAGTTGGAGGCACATGGCTCTCTAATCCCACAACACCATCCTCATCCAAGGTGTTTACACACTTCATGTGTCATACACCTTCCCTGTCTGCTGTCTTGTCTGTCTTGTCTGTTTGCAAATGCTATCTCTTCTACCCAACTTACATCCCAACACATATCTGTATCCCTTCTCCAACATTCTAGTCTCTCCTTAAAAATTGGGCATCTGTCCCACAAAAAATATCTCCCCATACATAGCTCTCCATTTTGCCCCAGGTACACTGCCCACAATCAATCATTACAGCAATTAATCAACACAGTTATGTCACTCACACACCTCACTCTGGGATGTGAGGATCTAAATCTCAAATTCTCTACAACCTACACAGCTGTTGCTGTACAAGAAATGGAGAGCTATGGTCCTTTCCTACACCCGTCCTGCACATCCCTACCTGCCTTTTACATTGTTTTTTCCCCTGCTTGCCCCATTTTCACCATTTTCCTATCACCTCATTTTTCTTTTCTTTTTTTGGAAATAGTACAGATTTAAGCAGAGTTAAGCGTTGGGTTGTGCAAACTCGTGCAAACCCACTTAAAGCTGCTTAAGACTGCTTCAATCACCTTCTGTCTTTCTAACATTGTTATGCACATCAGCAAAATGATCACCCCAGCCAAATCTTAAACCCAGGGCCCTGCTAACTAGGGCATAATGCATTAGTGTACCAGGCCACTCTGCTCTGAAGAACAACAGTTGTTTCCATAAACATGTCCTGAATATCAGTGATGCACATCAGCAAAAAAGTAAGTCCTGCCAAGTTTCAAACCCAGGACCCTGTTAACTATAGCATAGTGCATTAGCCTACTAGGCCATTCTGCTCTGGCAAGTAACAGGTGTTTACATACACATATCCTGACAGTTAGTGACAGACTGCTTATACATATAATGGAAAAAAATGAAAGCATACTTGATACTGTGATGCAGACACCAAACCAGTACACATCCAAATAAATGTTGATGGATGTATATGAGGCCTAGGATATCAGGTAGAGCTGAAAACTGCAGAGACTGTTGCAGAATGCCCACAGTGGTGCTACCTACTTTTGGCATGGTTGTCACAAAACCTATTCTGTGTGCTGAAGTACTGGCAAGTCAATACAGATTGAGATTAGAAAATCATGACAGACAGTTCAGTGTCACACATCATACCCATCTGAACACACATGGTCATGTCAATCCTGTGTTACAGACTGGAGACAGGCACATATGTCTTGCAAGTACACCTGCTAAAGTACTGACTCAGTAGCTCAATGTGTTACATTCCTAGCAAGCTTTACATTTTGCCACCCACAGTCCTGGCTTCCATTCCAGTCTGTTGCACATCAAGTACATGCTTGTCAAAACAACAAATAAATGACTTCACTGAGCCTTGTAATTTTTAGCAGAACTGGTTGCTGCTACTGTAGCCACTGCCACCCATATTTGCATGTCAGGTTGGGACTCACTTCACAAATATGCATAGGCATTTTAAATGTCACCTAACACTCCCTGGATGGCACTATTACATAAAATATGTACCTGTGGCACATGCCTCACCTAGACTGTTATGGGTACCCTCACCCTGGTTATGCTTTGACAACAGAGCTGAAACTGCTCCCTCACTGACATATACAGCTTGCTGTCCTCCAATGTGTTCACAACCCCCAGTATGATTCCTGGCCAGTATGTAGCAGCTGCAGCTTGCAACCTATGCAGCAGTATGTTCAACTACCTGCTACAGACCCATACCTCTTAAAGCAAGGAATCTGGACAAAGCCATAAATAAAAGTGGGACAAAGGCCCAAAATGAGAGACAATTGTTTTAAATAATACTAGTCTATATACCAGCATACAACATCATTTGAGTATGGAAACACTTATTTACCTCATGGGGGACAGCCCTAAAACTCAATATATTAAGGAACTAACACATTTCTGCTTGTCTAATAACATTTTTGAATTTAATGAGAAACTCTATCAGCAGTTACAAGGGATGTCAATGTGGGCAGCATTTGCCCCCATGCATGCAAATCTTTTTATGGGCCTGGTTGAATATAGTCATATTTATAGAAGTTCATTTTATAAAAAATATGTTGTGAACTATTTTCTTTAAATAGACAATCTGATATTTATTTGTAAAGGTAGAAAAGATCAAGTCAATATTTTTATTTAGTATTTAAATAATAGTAGATGACTAATTAAATATGATAGTCTACAAGAAGGCAATAAAGTGAAGTACATGGATTTAAGATTAGAGGGGATGACAAATGGGCAAATAAGAACATGTATATATAGAACATTTGATAAACCTAATTATGTGTTCTATAGCAATAGTTGTCATCCTGCACATACAATTGAATCATTACCATATGGAGAAATGTTAAAAATTAAAAGATTGTGCAGTGGTTTAGAAGATGCAAAAGTTCAGGCATCAGAAACAGGTAACATGTTTATAGAAAGAGGTTATACTGAATTAGTTAAAGAATTTTACAATAAAATGTTTGGACACAAGTTAAGAAATGATAAAATAAAATATAACCATAAGTGGTGGAGTAATGATAATAAAATTTGGGATGTAGAACGAACAATAGCTCATGTGTCAAAATACACTATTTTTTCAGACATACTACAAAAACTTATTAAATGCTTGTGGAACACTGTGAAAAAGGAAGTACCCTCACTTATGAATGTACAGCTTAGGTTTTCCTATCAAAAAGGTAGAAGTATTAAAGATTTCTTAGTGCATAGTGTTTACCAAAAAACAAAAGAAAATATAGAGAATTTTATGGTAAATGTAGGAACACAAATATGTGGACATTGTTCTGTTTGTCAGTATATCACTAATAGTTTTGAGGAAATAAATGGAATCAAATTTGAAACGAAAGGTTGTTTTACATGTAAAAGTGTGGGAGTGATTTATGCTATTAAATGTGAATGTAATAAATTTTATATAGGAAAAACTAAAAGGAGTTTAACAGAAAGAATAAAAAAAATGTTAGAGATATGAAAAATCATAAAATATTTAGTCCATTGGTAGAACATAGCAATAAAAAACATGGCAGGACCCCTTTAAAATTCAAAGTTACCATTTTAGAACAAATTAATGTTAATTATATTAGTGAAAATAGGATGAAGTATCTTTTAAGGAAGAAGGAATCTACTATAATTCTTAAATATAATACATTGCAACCCATAGGACTTAATCGGAATGCAATTGGAAAAGTTTTATTTAGAGTAGATATGTTTGAATGTATTAAATAGAAACAGTATTTATTTAGTAATTATATTAATGCATGTAATTGATAATAGGATTGTTTAAACAAGTACGCAATTGATTAATTAATTTTCATTACATAAAGATGTGTATTAGGAATGTTTTAGTTACTCTGTAAAAGCTATTTGGCCAAAGCGCTACGAGTTTACAGTATTGGTGTTGTTATTAGCTGCAATTTTAGCGTGCATTATATGAACTGGCTCTTATTGAAGTTCAAATTGTTTTTGTGGCTGTTTATTCAAAATTGGAGCATTGAATAAATGCATCTTTTAATGCAATTGGAGCAGCGAAATCACTGGAAAGTGGTAGTTCGTTTCTTCATCAAGTGGTTTTGTTGTTCACAATTATGGCCAGTGATTCTTTTGTCACTTTTATTTCAAGAAGTGGGAATAGATACATCACATTCAGAAAGTGAGATTGTCACACAAACTACAAAAATTACTGTGAATGCTGAATTGGATAATGTTAATATTCCCACTAGCCAAGTTTTGGAATCACAGTCTAATGCCTTTAGTGAGTGGGATAAGAATAGATCGAATATGAATGTTAATTTGTTTGCCGCTTTTGGGAAGAGGACAGAAGTGTTAGCCCTGCCAGCAGTGCAAGAACTATGTACTAAAATAGAAAAACTGATTTATAAGGAAACATCAGTATTTTATAACATTCATAGCTTGGAACGTTACTTAGAACTGCAAATCACACCTAGAGGTATTCGTGCATTTAAAAATCCATCAACTCCCTTTGTACTTATAAATGAATAAGATTGCATATTTCATGACAGATGGATAGCGGCAGCCCACAGTTGTACCAGTGAGTGGGTAACTATCCTTATCGAAAGGGATACATTGAAAAGGAATATGCTAAAAATGTTAACTAAAACATTATGCGCAGAAGTGCTGAAAAAACCTCTAATACTGCACTTGAATCTTTTCTTAATAACGTTAATGGTAGACTAGCTTCCTATGAAAAAGAAATTCTTAATTGCAACAAAACTAAATTGCAATGAGACTTGCGAGATTATGAAAGGAAGAAAGCATTTGTGCTCTCTACCAATCAACAGCCTATACATCATAAAGTTAGATTTCAAAGAGAACAGGAAGCAAAGGAGCAGCACTCAGACTTCTGTACATCTTCAGAAAGTGTGGTTTCTTTAGCCAATGAACAAGATAAGGAAGAACAGTTTCTGTTCTTGCCAGCCCCACAACAAGGCGACTCTTTTAGGACAACATTTTGTGAGTCAACTAGCAACAAAGGAGCTGGTAAGAAAAGAACATGGTTTGGACAAGGTGGCAATAGAGAACAATGTTATGGACAATATAACAAATGTGGAAAATGGACATATTACTCAGGTACGGGCTGCTAATTTGGACCCTTATATTGTTAATTTATCTAGTTATGTATTTAATGAATGGGAAATGTCTGTCTTAAACAAAGGTCTAAAATTTATTCCAACACTAATTCCTAGACCTTATGAGTTGAAAAGTGAAATTTTCAAATTAGTGTGCAAAATGCATATAAAGGAATATTTTTCTGAAACTAAAACAGCTGATAATACAGAATCATGGAATACCAGTGATTCTAAATCTGATGAAAGTTTTTACTCATGTGAATCAGACATGGAAGCTAATGCATACAGTGAACTAGATATGTCTCACATTAAAGTTAATAGCAAGTTTATGCCGCCTTGTAAAAATGAAAGTATTTTATGATTTAATACAGCTGTCAATGTCAGGTTAGGTAAGGAATTGATTGAATTTAATAAAAAAGCTAGAATGTATAATATGACTAAGCAGGAATGGTTAAGTTTGAAACAGTTAAGTGAAAATGCCAATTTGGTTTTTAAACCCTCAGATAAGGGGGGTAAATTAGTCGTCATGGATAATCAGGATTACTATAGGATGTGCATGGACCATTTAAACAATGTTAATATATACTGCCAAGTGTTCAAAGTAAGATGTTTAAAGGCAATTGATGATTATGAACGATAATTACATAAAGGAATACGCTTAAATTATTTTTCTAAAAAAGATGTTAATGACAAATTTAGCAGTAAAGATAGTGTGATTGCTAAATTTTATTGTGTTCCTAAAGTACACAAGAATGCAACACATCCTCCAGGATGCCCTATAGTTTCAGCTATTGGTTCCATTACATATAATGTGGACTGTTTACTACATGAATGTTTAGTTAATACAGTGGTTAAATTGCCAGCATATATTAAAGATTCTTTTGATTTGTTGGATAAATTAAAGCAGATATGCTGGCAATCAGATATGTGTTTTTTGGTAATCGATGTTGTTAGTCTATATACCAGCATACAACATCATTTGGGTATTGAAGCACTTATTTACTTCATGGGGGACAGCCCTAAAACTCAATATATTAAAGAACTAACACATTTCTGCTTGTCTAATAACATTTTTGAATTTAATGACAAACTCTATCAGCAGTTACAAGGGACGGCAATGGGGGCAGCATTTGCCCCATGTATGCAAATCTTTTTATGGGCCTGGTTGAATATAGTCATATTTATAGAAGTTCATTTTATACAAAATACGTTGTGAACTATTTTTGTTATATAGATGATTTGATATTTATTTCTAAAGGTGGAACAGATCAAGTCAATATTTTTATTGAGTATTTAAATAATAGTAGATTCCTAATTAAATATGATGGTCTACAAGAAGACAATAAAGTGAACTACTTGGACTTAACATTACAGGGGATGACAAATGGGCAAATAAGAACACGTATATATAGAAAATTTGCTAAACCTAATTATGTATTCCATGGCAATAGTTGTCATCCTGCACATTCAATTGAATCATTACCATATGGAGAAATGTTAAAAATTAAAAGATTGTGCAGTGGTTTAGAAGATGCAAAAGTTCAGGCATCAGAAACAGGTAACATGTTTATAGAAAGAGGTTATACTGAATTAACAATTAAAGAATATTGCAATAAAGTGTTTGGACACAAGTTAAGAAATGATAAAATAAAATATAACCATAAGTGGTGGAGTAATGATAATAAAATTTGGGATGTAGAACAAACAATAGCTCATGTGTCCAAATACACTATCTTTTCAGACATACTACAAAAACGTATTAAAGGCTTGTGGAACACTGTGAAAAAGGAAGTACCTTCACTTATGAATGTACAGCTTAGGTTTTCCTATCAAAAAGGTAGAAGTCTTAAAGATTTCTTAGTACAAAAAAACAAAAGAAAATATAGAGAATTTTACGGTAAATGTAGGAACACAAATATGTGGAAATTTTTCTGTTTGTCAGTATATCACTAATAATTTTGAGGAAATAAATGGAATCGAATTTGAAACAAAAGGTTGTTTTACATGTAAAATTGTGGGCGTGATTTATGCTATTAAATGTGAAAGTAATACATTTTATATAGGAGAAACTAAAAGGAGTTTAACAGAAAGAATAAAAGAACATGTTAGAGATATGAACAATCATAAAATATTTAGTCCATTGGTAGAACATAGTAATAAAAAACATGGAGGGACCCCTTTAAAATTCAAAGTTACCATTTTAGAATAAATTAATGTTAATTGTATTAGTGAAAATAGGATGAAGTATCTTTTAAGGAAGAAGGAATCTACTATAATTCTTAAATATAATACATTGCAACCCATAGGACTTAATCGGAAATGCAATTGGAAAAGTTTTATTTAGAGTAGATATGTTTGAATGTATTAAATAGAAACAGTATTTATTTAGTAATTATATTAATGCATGCAATTGATAATATGATTGTTTAGACAAGTATGTAATTGGTTAATTAATGTTCATTATATAAAGATGTGTATTAGGAATGTTTTAGTTACTCTGTAAAGGCTATTTGGCCGAGGCGCTACGAGTTTACAGTATTGGTGTTGTTATTAGCTGCTATTTTAGCTTGCATTATATGAACTGGCTCTTATTGAAGTTTGAATTGTTTTTGTGGCTGTTTATTCAAAATTGGAGAATTGAATAAACGCATCCTTTAACACAACTGGAGCTGTGATATCACTGGAAAGTGGTGGTTTATTTCTTCATCAAGTGTTTTTGTTGTTCACAATTTTAAATAATGCTCTTACAAACTTAAAAAGTTGATAGAATAACAGGTTTTGCATTAGCATGATTGAAGTCTAAAACTCAAATGTCTGTCATTATTTTATAGCTTCAATCATTAATGATTTGCCACTAATTTGCCAGAAAACCACAATTTTATGAAAAACAGATGAAAAATATGAGGCAAAAATCTGTACATTCTGCAAAAATCTGTATAGTTGAGAGGTATGTAGACCTATCATGCCTCACAAACACCTAGAAAAGGGGATCCACACAACACCCATACAGAAAGGGGTGGGTGGGATGGTCAAGTGACTTGGACATGTGTTACAGTCTTCCCCTCCTAACATATACAGCTGTTAGACCAACAGCTACTACAACGGCATGCTTATTCTGATGCAGATTTACATATGACACTCACATCTGTCAATCCCCTTACTGACCTCATCCCACATTGTTAAACAGTAAACTGCCACATAATCAGAAAGTCTGTTCACAATGGCTAAACATAGCTTGCCAAACTATGGACATACCACATAAATCAGGACACTGGGCAGAATTTTTACCTACCCTCTGTGATGCTGTACTCCCCACACCTCAATAATTTACATCTCACAGGCCAGGAAAAGGGCCAAGGCCTACACGAATGCCTTAAATATAGCATTGTGGTGCCATGCCGTTGGCTAATGAAAATGCAACCCAGCTGTCCTGGATGCAATTAGCAAGTGTGAGCCACAGATTGGTGCACAAGCAATCACCTGTTCATTAGCATTACCTACAAAATACAAGCTGCTGTCTATGGTAAACAGGTCTTTGACTTTCTTTATGAAGACAGACTGTGAGAACATAAACATTATATGACATGATTTCTGCACTTAAATGAGAACAGCACTTTACCAGGTATGTAACAGAAGTCCCCGTGTAATAGGATGCAGATGGGAGGATGCAGTTATGGGAAACAGGGATTACAACAGTAGGTCTTTAGTACATATCTTGCAATGACATGTTGCTGTTCGTCAGCTGTCCAGCACCTACAGGCTTCTCTTTCAGTTATGTCTACTGTGACATAGATCACAGCTCTGGCCCTTTGAGTCCATCCAACAATGGATGGTTCATGTACGACTGCTACTGGATTGTTTTTAGAGAATAGTGACAGTAAGTACTGGTGGATACAGCTGTCATATCACATGATGTACTGTGAGTCACCTCCTCTCAGTCTGTGAATGTCACACAGGCATACTTCAAACATTGTCCAGGTGTACGTCACTGTTCCTGGTGTACTCTGACTAGGTCACTGTGTTCTCCACACCCATATCTCATCGCTTGAGAGCTATGCCTAACATATCTTTTGACTCCTGACAGTAGGACAGCAAGTTATAGCCAGTAGTAGTGGGGGGACACGGGCTCGGCCTCAGCAACAAACTGTACATATCAAACATACAGCATAAGGGAATGAATACAGTACCAGATATTAATGTAACATAACTGTTTTCTGAGGGGTCTGGTGTGTGATGGCCAGATTCCCCACAGTCTGGGAACAACTATTACGTATTGTCCAACTGTTTGCCAGACAACCATATTTGTCTGCCAGATAATCCACATATATCAGGCACATGTACACATTCTGCAAACATCTGTATACTGTGGATGTCGAACATCTACAAGGAGGATATCTCACAGCACGTTTGCAGTGCTGTCTGTCATTGGGTCACACACATGTTGCTGGACTGTCCCCATACATTTGTAGTACCACTCACCTATTTGTCAGATGGTGGCTGTATGACATGGTACTGGGACATCACCCATAGGTGACACACCACAGTAGATGACAGTGATAGGTGTAGCGACATAACAACACAGTCCATCACACAACACAGGGCCATAACCTGTATACCTAGGATCATAGGAGGTTACTAGGCTATTGGCCCTGAGGACCTCATAAGCCTAAGCAAGACTTTAGGCCATGTTTATGCAAGTCAGTACCTGATACCCCAGTCCAACAGAGACACAGGTGGTATCCCAAGGGCGTATGTCCTCTTTACCATCCAGTTATCCAGGTTTCCCTTAAAAAGGGGTAAAGAGGTACTAATGTGGACAGAGTGTCCATTCCACAGCTGGGTGAGTGCGTGGGACACATATTTGACCCACCAACAAGCCCTGTTCATGTCACAGACCAGGTTGAGGACATATGTGTGGGTTACTCAAGTGGACCTTGATTTGGGGATGTGCAGCAGTCCCATCAAGATGGAGTCTGTGATCGCCTTGTATGCCAGACAGAGGTTACCTCTGAGGAGTCTATACAAAACTGAGTACAGGAATAGGGATTTTAGCCTGTCTGTGTACGGCAGATATTTGTGGCCCTTGTATTCCCTGGTGAGGTACCTTTGTGGTCTCCCCAGCTGCTGCATGTGCTATGTGAGGTACATGATGAAATGGGCCTTATTAGGGAGGAATACAGGGATGTTATGACCCCCATGTCTCTGGATGAGATACCCTTACATATGAGGTGGGCCATGTAGAAGGCTTTCCTTACATAGGAGCAATATGGTGGTCAAATGTCATGGTGCCATCAACCTGTGTGCCCAAA
The DNA here is from genome assembly GCF_019279795.1 of Protopterus annectens. Taxonomy (NCBI): domain Eukaryota; kingdom Metazoa; phylum Chordata; order Ceratodontiformes; family Protopteridae; genus Protopterus; species Protopterus annectens. The sequence goes on along the minus strand of NC_056746.1, from coordinate 1,226,557,270 downwards.
TCCCTCACAACTGATTGTGTGCTTAGGATGTTGTTATTAATGTGATCATTTGTGGTGACATCACTCTCCCCAAAGGGATGACACTGCATTTTGTGGTATGCAGTCTGAGGCCATGTGTCTGGCACCACTCATGTGTCTGTTTGAGACCCTCTTGGTGGATGTCCACATCACTAGGGGATTTGGTGACAGCACCCAGCATACAGTCTTCTTCAAATGCGGTCGGCCACAGGCCGCTGGTTGTGCCCTGCACCTCAGAAGAGTAAATCACACATAACAGAGGCCCCAAAATAGAACACTGGGTTACACTGCTAGTTACGGGTTTACAGCTTGAGGTGGCTTCCACTATATTGAGTAGGTGGGTGCTGTCAGTGCACCAGTGTGCTACCCATCTATTAACATATGGATTGATGTCTAGTTGAGAGCGTATATCTATTATGGCCAAGTGGAGAATACTGTGAAAGTCTTTGGCCAGGTCAAGGTAGGCAGTGTGCACTGTCTCCCCCTCATCCATGGCTTTGGTGACTGTGTCAAAGAAGTCAGCCAAATGTAACAGAACTGATCCCCCTTGACAAAGACAAACTGTGTGTCATCGAGTGTGTGGAGGTCACCGATATCCTTGTTAATGAGGTTCATGATAATCTGTTCCATGGCCTTACAGATCAGGCTAGTTAGGTCAATGGGTCTAGAATGTGCCTGATCAGTGGATGCTCCACCTTAGTGTAAAGGGATGACAATGGGTGTCCTCCACTTGGCTGGGACAAAGGCAGTATTTAAACTTTGGTTGAATACAGTGCCTAATGGTGCTGCAGGTTCATGCTTGAGGTTATGTAGAATGCATCCTGTGATGTGATGGGGTACCATGGAGGCTGTATTCCATGACTTTGAGATTGCAGTGGTAATCTGTTCTCTACATATAAAAGAAGGGTGCGCTGGTACTAGAGATATCCTGATGTACTGATGGGGGGGGGTAGGGGATGAAGCTTTCACTGACTCTGTCAGGCAGCAAGTTTGGTATATCTACAGGACTTGTATATCTGGTGTCCTTGACCACCACTTCTGAGCAGGTCTGTGTGCTTCCTTTGAGGTTGCAGACATATGTGAAGAAGGAGATATGACTGCCTGCAGTAGATGTTACCAATGTGGGCTCAGAGTGTGCTTTGCAGGATTTCAGTAGTGCTCTTATTTGCTTGTTCAGGCTAACGAGACATTGCTTCAAATTGGGCACCTGCTCCTTCTTGGTCTTGGACAGTGATATTTTACTCCTGTTATAGAGTGTATTTATTGCAGATGTCCACCGGACAGGTTTACTTATCCTTGCAGAGGATGATGTAGTGCTATCTGGTATACCTGACTCCATGCATCTATACAAATGCACATATAGTGCTTTTGTGTATTTGTGGATATTGATGTCAGTTCCTATAGAGGGAGGGTGAAGCTGTTTATGCCATCATTCATGAGGCTGTAATCAACTTTGGTGATGCCTGTATGTCTGGCCCTAGCTAGATGGGTATTGTGGGAGATGGTGACTGCAAACATGACCACTTTATGTTTGGTTTTACCATGGAGGATGATACTGTATGGACACTGCAGTTGTTACTCATGTTATTTAATATCAACTCCAAGAGATCTTCACCTTATGTGTGGATAGCAAATAGCATTTCCATGTTGATTGCATTGCCAAATTCCATGAATCTCTGGCCATTTTTGTGCTGGCATGAGTTGTTCTTCCAATCTATGTTTGGGTACTTAAAGTCACCTAGGATCAAAGTACAGAGTCGAATCCTGATAGAGTTGAACAGGACCATATAGGTAGAATGGGCTTCCTTATCACACGTGGGGGCTGGTAGATAATTATGATTTGAATAGAAGTCTAGAGGTCTTGGCAATGGTTAACTGCACCTGGAGTGTCTCCTGTGTGTCTTACTGTCTGACCAGCCTGGAGGTGTGTATGCCTTTCATATATAGTGAAACCCCACGTCCCTTGGCTTTACTGCCCACACCTTGTGGTCTGACTGTACAATAGGATGGGTGACCATGTAAGGCTGGGGTGCTCTCTGCAGCTTTGAACTATATGTCTGTGACTGAACAGATGTCAGCATTTTCCAGGGTTGAGACTGCTTACAATGCATGCAGGTTCATGTTTAGACTCCTAATATTTAGCAGCATGGCTTTCAATTTGTGATCTGTTGACAGTTTCATGTTGATAGTGTTAATGTCACCACTTTTCCTAATAAAAGCACTATGGGGGTGACAAGAACCATGGCCAAAAGCCTGAAGGTCAGGTGAGACAGATGGAGGGCATCTCTGGTCTGTTGGTTATATCATCCCAGGCTGTCAAGTACTGGATCCCCCTAGAATGGCACAAGAAACCAAGATAATTGTTAGGGTCAATCATTTCCTTATTGTATTGCGGCATCATTATGGGTGATGGCAGAATGCTGCTTAAGGCTAGGGACATATCTGCCAGGGACACATAATCAGCAGGCTCAATAACATGTCACATTATATAGTCCAGGGAGGTACATCTCCTGTCAGGCACACCAACATGGACTATGACAGACTCATGTTGTTGAGAGACAGCAGTACGTATGTGATATGCCAGATTCTGGCATCTGACAAGCAAATAACTGTGACCTTCTCCATTTACATCCTACTGAGATGCACATCTGTGTGCCTCACAATGGAGTCTCCTTTGACTAATATATTTGATTTATAGTGACACCTTAGTAGCTGTGGGACACAGGTGTGTAACTATGCATGGTATGTGGTGTGCAGAGCTGTGGAGTCCACATGTGTTTTTGCCTCAGAGGTCTCCTTTGTTTGGGGATGTTTATGCTGAGGACCTCCACACGTGTGGGAGTGTGTTGTGTAGGTGAGGGAAGTGTGTGAGGTGTACTGATTGTGGTGACAACCTTTTTGGTGCCAGATATGCAGGCGTGAGAGAGAGAGAGAGAGAGAGAGAGAGCGAGAGCATGGACTGTAGGTTCCTAATGTCATTGCATCTCTCACAAATTGTGTTCCTTGGTGGTGTTTGTAGATGGTTGTCCATGTACATGAGGCAGTTTCTACACTGTGTTAGAATGTCCATATCAACTAGACTGGCATGGGAAACTGTATGACATTGTCCAGCCATATTTGTCAGAATCTGAGGAAGGAAGGCCAGGGAGACAGAAGGGGTGGGCCTACAGCCCAGGTGCTTAAAAGAAATGTAGGGGGCTTACACTACTGCATACAATGTAGACAGGCTATAAACAAGCAGTAATAGGTGCAGCAGAAAAGATGCAGTTGGACACCTTAGAAAACATGCAGCAAGTAGTAGGAAACAGCAGGATGAGGAGGGAAATGCATGCTGTATTGCCACTATGTTGCCATTAGCCACATACATGCTGTGGTGAGAGATGGCAGGGTATGATGTAGGAGTTGGCGGAGGATAGTGCTGGCAAATGTGGATGTGCAGGGTGTGCACATAATGGAGAGCAATGTATGTGGTCTTCTGTGATGTGTTCCCCTCTTCTTGTCTTGCAGAAGTGATGTACAGACAGAGGAACCCACCTTTTTCAGCAGCCAAAAATGATGTTATAGTTGATGTCCTCAGACTACATCATGCAATCCTGCTGTTGAGGAGTCACCATAATTGGGAACAACATGCTGCACTGTGGGCCGACCTTGTTGCATTAGTAAATCATGTCAGCCTACAGGAAGGAAGCTATGAGTAGGTCCAACACTGGGCCATCAACATGATAAATGCTGCATGGCAAAGTGCCGCACCTGTGGCCAGGGACCATGCTGGCACAGGTGGAGGGTCTGCAAATCAACAACCACTCTCGGCCACAGAGTAGTTCCTGGGAAACCTGGGTTCAGCCACCAGCTCGCAAATATCCAACACCCTGTATGGTGTGGAGATGGGTGGCACAGCTTCCACAGCAGAGGAGCATCCATGTAAGCCTCCTGTGGTCATCACTTTATCACTGTAGCAGTCATAGTGGCAGCTTCTGCATACCTGTACATGGATGTCAGGTAATCTGCATTTGGGGGTGGGGGGGTTGGTAATGCACACATGTGCACACATACTCAGAATGTCAGCAATGTGGGCAGTATCACAGTTTGTACTGTACATGTTGATATATGCACATATTATCCTGTACCAATGCCACATTTGTGTTTGCTGACAATATCTCTTCCCCACATGTCATAGGCACATCCTTTGTGGCTGGAGTCAAACATTCTGTGGCCTTTGAGTGTGAAACTGTTTTGCTATGGCTCATCTATACCCTATGAATGTTAAGGGCTGCTAGTTTCCCATGGACACAACTGTTAAGCTTAGCCATAGTACAATACGGGTATGTGCAGTTGTGGAGGGGTTCACTGCAGTGCATTGTATTGGTAATCAGAGTAGCATATTTCCATGGGCTGTAACATATTTGCTTGTATTTTTGTGAAGGTGTATGCAGTCTATGATAACAAGGGGCAATAGTATGGTGGAGACAAGTGCACTGTGTTTTAGGTAAAGGTCCATCACATACACTGAGATATCACTTATCTCAAAGGTGTATAGTACAGGCAACATTAACCTGTTCATAGCTGCTCTGCATGTTGTTAAGGGCCTGTCTTGTCTGTGTCTGTTGTCTGCTTGTATGTTGTGCATGGAATCAGTAATAAGGTGTAGTATGTATAATGCAGTTGCGGTACCTCACCTGTATGTGTGTGTGTCTGTGTGTGTGTGTGTGTGTGTGTGTGTGTGTGTGTGTGTGTGTGTGTGTGTGTGTGTGTGTGTGTGTGTGTGTGTGTGTGTGTGTGTGTGTGTGTGTTTGAATCAGCAGACATAATAGTTCAGGTATTAATGTAGTCATGTTGTCTTCTTCCTCACTGGTGGCCATTGGGGTTGGAGTGTGTCCCCTTCACAACCTCATATCAGTGTCTTATCTGACTCTGATGATGATGGTGGCCATAGTGAGGCACAGGTGGGGTTGTTGGGGGCTGAATCTGCCACATGGGTTGACATCCCACTTCCTCCCCCAATGTCCCTGCACACAGTCAGTATGCCCACACATACCCAGTCCCCTGAGGCCATAGATATTGGACAGTCAGTGGGTGTTGGCATCGAACAGGAGAGTGTGGCAACTATGGCATCTGTGACTGTAGACACTAGCCATACTCAAAGAGCTGGATAGGTCCCACACAGGCAGATTGACAGGGGTGCTCAAAGGAGGACTGCTGCCCATCCACCACCTGTCACAGGTGTCACATCATGAGTCACTTGACACATGTTTTGGTCCATCATTGAGGAACAGGCACATTCTAAATGCAACACCAGAAGAATGCTCAGGTTCATGGATGCACCACTGTCTGGTATCCATGACTCTATCCACAGCATTGGTGATGCCATGCATCATTTTGCTGATGTAGTGGACAGACAGTGGGGTGAGACATTGTCAGTCCTTAACCGCACATTGTCTGTGCTGGAACATGTAGTGGAAATAGGGCATTGGACTTGTGGATGTAGGTCAGCAGCAACATCAGCTGAGAGTCCACATGTCTCTGCACAGCCATGCTCCAGTAGTGGCAGTACAACCAGCACTACAGAAGAGAGGGTACTGTCCACTCCATGATGTGGCAGGCCATGGGCACGTGGTCCTGGATTGTCTCATGAGAGAGATGGACTCAGCAGACAACAGTCACCAGTCCCACTCCTGGCAGAGCCAGTTCCCATGTTCGTGGCTGGAGATGGTGAACTGTACATTCTGCCATGTACAGTCCACAGATGTCCAACATACCCTCGTGTAGGTCTAGCACATGGCTTGACTATGTACGTGCACACATTCACACATCACTGTCACATGCAGGTCACCAACAGACACACACAGCTCCTCTCCATGCTCCAGCTGACCAGCACCCCTCTAGACACACACACACACACACACACACACACACACACACACACACACACACACACACACACACACACACACACACACAATGTCAATCACTTGACACAGCCTAGGCTTTTGGCAAACCCACACCACACCCTGTGCATGTGATGATATCTGTGCCACATCCCTGTCATCCATACTATCAATGCAGGGACATGGAAATATGTGTCTGAGGCACAAGGTGACTATAGTCCATTTAATGACAGTTTGCAGTGCAGTACGGTTATGCCCTGTGAGGTGCTGTCTAGTGGCATGTGTCATGAGTACACATCAAAGTGTATGAACCTTTCTTCTGTGATGCTGCATTAGCAGTAGTATTGCTGACTGACTTTTGTCTCTCCCAGCTTTTTCTGTTTCTGTTCCAAGGGTCTGTGTGTCTACACTGTGGAGAGCTGGTGCCAATACAGTGATTCAGGATAGCAGGGTGGCAATGCAGAAATGTGACTTTGCCAAGGTATGGCTGTATATGTGCATGGTTACCAAGCTGCATATGTGTAGAACAGTGTGTTAATGAGAATGGGGGCAGACAGCTTAATATTGCATGCATACCCTGTGACACAGCATTCTACTCCTGATACATGTCACCTGTGATTTCAGTAGGATCATAGCTCCATAGGATAATAGGAGGTTATTAGAGTAATGGCCCTGGGGCCCTTACAAGGCTAGCCATTAGTTTATCCCCAGAAAGAAACATCAGTTAGCACCTGTTGCCCCCTGTCAATGAGGGACACAGTTGGGACTCCAGGGACAGGTATGTGGTTTCCCATCCACTCATCATGTTTGCGCTTGAAGAGGGTCAGCGTGGTACTGTTTTTGACGTGTATGTGAATTGTGAGGGCAGCCCCTGGGAGACAAACCTGTCTCTCCAGCAGGTTGCGTTCATGTCTCATATCAGATTCAGGTCTGTCATGCGGGTAATCCGCAAGAAGTTAGACTTATGGATATGGGTCAACTGTAGTAGGGCAGGGTCCAACATTGCCTTGTAGGTGAGACACAGCCCACCTCTGAGCAGCCTATCCAATACTGAATGGAGCAATACTGATTTGAGCTTGTTTGCATGGGACAGGTGTTGGAAGCCATGGATGACCTTTGTAAGGTATTTCCATGGCCTTTCCAGTTGGTGCAGATGTCTTGATAGGGATATACCAAACAGGGCATTGTATTAATATATTGGTCTATGTAGTAAGGACTATAGAGAGGTAATACCCACTTTTTTCTGGATGCAATCTTTTTACATATGAGGTGAACCACCTACAAGGCTTTTCTGATCACTGCTGCTACATGATGGTTGAATGTGAAATTGTTATCAACCTGAGTACCCAGGTCTGTCAACACAGGTTGTGTGTTTAGGGGATTGACGTTGATGTGAGAAACAGTGGGTCCTTGTCTTTGCCGACTGGTATGATGTTACAGTTTTTTGCATTTAGCTTGAATCTAGGACCTTGAAACCAGTCCATAGTTCTTGTAAGACCCTCTTGCAGTATGTTGTCATCATTTGGGGAGCCAGTGATAGACAGCACCCAACTTACAATCATCCATAAACATGGTAAGTACCTACAAATGTAGGTGGTGGTGGGTAGCATTCATGTCTAGATACATGTGGGTTATTTAGGGGCACCAGCTATTCACAGGCCCTAGAATGTATGCATTTTGCACACACATAGGCAAGACAGACTAGGGCTGCCACCTTATCAAATGCCCAAAGGGCGACACTTTTTTCTAGTAACAGTATGAGTTAGCAGGACAAACCATCCCCATGGTGAGTGCAACAGACAGAACCTCACTTTTTTCGACAATATAGCAGCTTATTTTTGAGCATTTGCCTAGATATGCTATTTTTCATTACATTTAGGTGGTTTTGATATAAAATTACTGTTTTATATAACTATTAGAATAATGTATGAAATGTTTGTTGCCCTACTCTCCTGGGACATTTGTATTGTTTTAGTTATTTTCACAGAACACACCAGGCCAAACATGATTTTAAACTTGCACAGTGAGACAGGTGGTAACTCTAACACACTCACACTGCTGTAAGGGGATATATGTACCCCCCCACACACACACACACACACACACACACACACACACACACACACACACACACACACACACACACACACTTATGAACTAGTTATACATACTATAGTGCTACATATGTATTGCATACACCACAGAGCTTATGTGTTTTTGGAGTGCCTGCCACTACTGTCCAGGTAGATGACATCTGCAGGTGCTGTAAATGCTGTCAATGGGGGTGGTTAACAGGTTTGCACAGGTCCTTAAAATTGTATAACCATCGCACACACAGATGACAAGACAGCCGCACTGCTGCAAAGGGATATGCTTACACACACATACACTCACAGAATTGATGGATTCAAGATTAGAACACCTACTTACCTAGTTATATACTCTATAATACAATGTACCTATTGCATGCACTACAGATCTACTATGTTTGGAGAGTGTCTAACTGTGCTTCTAAGGTGGATGACAGCAGTAGGCCCTGAAAAGGTTGCCAATGTGTGGGTTAACAGGCCCCTAAATATGTATAACCATCACACAAAGGACAGAAGCACTGCTGCAAAGGGGTTCGCTTACACACACATACATTCACAGAGTTACTGGTTTTGAGATTAGAACCCCAACCTAACTAGTTATATACATATGGTACTACGTACTTATCACATGCACCATGGAGCTATTGTGTTTGCAGAGTGTCTAACTGTGCTTCTAAGGTGGATGACATCAGCAGGCCCTGTAAAATAAGCCAATGTTGGGGTTAATGTGTGGGCATGGGCCTTAAAATGTATTAGTATTGTATTTACGTAGGCAAGACTGACACACTGCTGCAAGGGGATATACTTACGCACACTCACAGATTTGCCATTGCTGGGATTAGAACCCCTACCTATCTAGATGTATATACTCTAGTGTTGAGTGTATGTGTTTTGAGAGTGTCTGCCACTGCTGTTGGGGTGGATGATATCAGCAGCTGTTAACAGGGAGGGCACTGTTGTGAAAGACACTAGTCACAAGGCCATAAAATGATTGCCCATTGTACAAACATAGACCTGTTGGGTGTGTGTACCCAGGACCCTGCACACCATAGCCACAGCATTTTAGCACTAAGCCATCTGAACTGTAGTGTATGTGTTTATATGTGGAATATACACACAGACAAGGTGGCTGATGTGAGATTAGAACCCCTACCTAACTATTAATACACACTAAAGCTAACCATACTAGTTGCACGTGTCACTGGTAACAAATGGTGCTTGAGTGGCTACAGCACTACATCACGCTATACTTTTCTGTGTGCGTGTGTCTTTCTCTCTCTCTGTCTCTCTATCTCTGTCTTATATGTTTATATATATATATATATATATATATATATATATATATATATATATATATATATATATATATATATATATATATATATATATATATATATATATATATATATATATATATATATATATATATATATATATATATATATATATATATATATATATATATATATATATATATATAGATATGTATCTGTAAAAACTCTACAGATACATATATATCTTATATGTGCCACTTACTGACTGATAGGGGTAATCTTGTCTGATGGGGGTTAGGGAGAGACAGTTAGGTATACATATCTGTCTGTATACACAGAGAGATAATGACATCTCAGTTCTATAGGCATATGGGCCAAAATTAGCTAAGTGTAGGAGCATTCCCAGTGTGACCATCAGTACTTGCAAGGGGACTCCAGTTCAGACCAACTGTATTCCAGGATTTTGTGTGCTACAGCTAATTTGCTGTTGCACCTGATTACACAGTCCAGCACCTCCCTGATATAATGCTCAAGGGATTCCCCAGCTGTGTGTTGACTGTAATATCTGACTCATACCTAGGATGCGTACAGATTGTATTAGATTGAACAGAGTTTTTCATCATTTATCTGGCACATTTTACATAGCAATGTGATTTCCTGGTACATCAGTGGCAGATCATTATAGATTGATGTGGGGAACTACTGACAGCCATTTGATTTACTGACTCCATACACAACAGGGAACCTATGCTACTGCATGACCTGTTCTACTCTGCAGTTTCTACATTTGTCTGGGCAGTAGTTCATCCTTCTTCTTATATGTGGCCCTTTGTCCTCTGCTCCTGTTCCTGACTTTGTCCACAGTTGCAGCTCTATGTATTTGTAGGTATGCTGTGACTGGGGTACAAAATGTAACACCACACACAGGGTTACATACTTCACAACTCTGATTGTACCTGTTTTGCAGGATGCCAGCATTGCACCTCATGTGTCTGCTCTGGTCCTCAGACAGCCTGTATTGTATTGGTATTATAATGCAACATGGTGCCCATACCTCTCAACCTCTTACAGCAAGAAATCTGGACAAAGCCAGATGTGAAAGTGGGACACAGGCCCAAAAATAGGGACAGTTTTTTTTTTTTTAATATTGCTCTTACAAACTTAGACAGTTGGTGGAATAACAGGTTTTGCATTAGCATGAATTTTTGAAGGGTATGAAGTCTGCATCTCAAATTTCTCTCATAATTTTCTAAAATCAACCTTTATTGATTTGCCACTAGTTTCTCAGAAAACTGCAATGTTATGAAAAACTGACCAGAAACATGAGGCAAAAATGTGGACATTCTGGACACAATTACGTGGTGGCCTGTACACCCTGCTGCTATTCTGACTTGGTTACAACCTGCTGTTCTACTAGTCACTATTTAGGTTACTCAGTGCTGTGTACTGCCCATATCTGTGGCCGCTGTCCCTCCATTGTCTCTAGCTGTGTCCAGCTTTCTTGCAGTAACAAATAGTGACATATGGATAGTCTGTAGAACTCCTACCGTAGATGTTGCTCACATGCAAGACAGTAGGTGCAGCCAGTCTCGAACCATGATCACCATCAACCATGAGAATGTAAATAGACCACTAAACCACAACAGCCACCAGACAATGCAGTTTAATTCCTGACAACCACAGACAAATATGGCACATTGACCCCTGCATATTGTGGACAAGGAACATGTCACCAAGTTGATTGGGACAGCCCTGGGATTATATGGTCTGCTGCTATTACCTTGCAAACATAATGTTACTGCAGTTGTATGGGAACATGGGTGTGTTCGGGGTAGGGGACTCTAGCATTGACAGTCATGCATCTGTCCTATTTCCCTCACATAGTGCAGTGGGTTTTGCTGCCTTGTGGTCTACTGCATATTATGGGGTGGCCAGTATTGGCCAGAAAGTTCCTGTTGTCTCATATATATCTGTCACTTGTCTGCAGGTATCCTAGTAACTCATTCTATTCCCTTGCATACATGTGGCAGGTCCATACGTATGCTACCATAGTCTAGTGCCCCATACATTTCTTGTAAAGAAGAGTCACTTACCTTGTGCCTGAAGCAGTTGAGATCAGAGTGCTCCAGGGCTGACTCTGTTGGATGCATGCAGTACACAGCCAATACATGGTAAGGTACAGGTTGTGTGGTGTGGCTGGCATCCTTTTTACTATGTATATGAGTCAGAGTGAGGTGTCAGTGCCTAGGTCCCTAGGATGTCAGTGCATGTGCTAAGCATTGCCTCTTTGCCAAGTCCAGGGCATACTGGGCACACGTATGTCTCCCTACAGGGACAAGCTCAGGTGTTCCTCCTCCGAGTCCCCCTGTGGCTGTGGGGACTTTGGCACTTGTGCGGGGCTTTGTGTTCCTTCCCTGTGATGTTCCTGCCACAGCTGTTTCAACAGGATCATAGTGTATAGCATGGCACATACTGATAGTACTGCAGGGCTCCACCAGATATATTGAGGCAGTGAAACCATGACTTGAGCAGCCCACATGCTCTATGATGTTCCTGGTTTGTGTGTGTGCCTCATTATGGCATTCTTCGGTAGGTGTGGGTGCATTTCTGATAGGTGTCATCATCCATGGTTCCAGTGCATAGTCAACATCTCCCAGTAGATGGCCATATGGGATGTCCCCCCTGGCAAATGTCTGCTACAGCTGTGATGCATGCCAGATGCAGGAGTCGTGATAACTGCCAGGGCTACCAGCACACACATTATGATAATGGCTTGGGAATTGCAGATGACCCAGCATTTGATGGAGTGATACCTCTTGCAGTTGACGTAGATTCTACCATCCTCACCAGGTGTTGCTTTGATGGGCATATGAGTGCAGTCTATGGCACCCAGTACCTCAGGCTAGTGTGCTACATGGTGGAAGAGATGCATATTGTTGGCCCTCTCCTCAGGGGTGTGGCATAAATATATGTGCTCACTGTCATGTGTTTGCAGGGCAGCCAGGAACTGGTGGAGTATCCTGGATGCAGATGCCTGTGAGACCCTCATCATGTCCACAGTACGTCTTTGAAAAGTACCTGTAGCTAGTATTCTAAGAGCTACACATATCCTTGTTTCCACTGGGATGGGTTCACCTCTGTTGGCTCTGGTCTGAGTTGAGGGCAGCAAAGCTCAGTGAGTTTTTGTAGTATGTCCTTGTCCACCCTGTACTATCTCCAGATCATGTAGCCACTGTAAGGTTACCCTGGGCCTGAACACTCTTCTCCTTCTCAGTCTAGGCCTATAGTCAGCATCAGCACCAGCACTGGCTTCATCCTCTTAAACATACAGATGTAGCAGAGCAGCAGCAGCCCCTATCATTTTGTCAGTTAAAATCCTCAAGAGTGTACTCCAATGGTGCAGAGCATGTGGGAAAAATCAGATTGAAGGGTGTATGCATACTTTATAGTAGTGTGTTGCAGATACAGGCTGTGTGATTGGCTGACTATGATGCAGTCTACCTGCCAGGTCTATAATTGAAGGTTTTGAATGGCCCACTGTCAATGGAACAGGGCTTGTCAGTCATTTATAGTTGAATAGCTTTCCCAGGCTATTTCCTTGTATATATTTTTTTAAATTTCTTTCACTGCTAAGCACTGGGGCATGGTACGTAAACCTGTGGTGCTAGTATAAACAGTACTCAGCAGTTTAGACAGTCCCCCATGCATGGGCATGCTCAGCTTAGCTTAAACCAGCTAAAACACGCACCCCGCAGCTAAACCAAGCTTAGCTGCACTAGAGACATGCCCCTCCCTGCTTAACTGTGCTTAGTTGAGCACAAAGGGGTGCCACTGAGCTCCAGTCCACTTAAACACAGTGTGACACACCACCTTTTGATGTCTGCTACCTGTTCTACTAACATCAACACAATTATGGCCCTACACGGGTTTTATCTGTGGACACAGTGGCCCATGTTTGCTATTCAGTAACCCCAGCTCATTTGCATAAAGATCCTTGCATATTTCCTGGATACTTCACTTCTCCAGGGCCTGCCTCCTTAGCAGTCATTGAAACCTGCCATTGTACACTCTGCATACAGGGCATTATAACACATTATTTTTCCAAATTAATTATTTTCAGTTTTTCAACATTTTTTTTTTTTTGCATAACAGCATATTTGCTGTGAACCTCACAAATGTTATATGTATATTAATAAAATTAATAGTTTATAATGATTTGCATTTTTTTTTTTGGACTCACTGGGCATAGTTTTGGCCATTTCCATCCATATATTGCTATATCTAACCTTATCTTTGGGCTTTAACAGCCCCTGTCTAATTTTTACATTGCTGTACACGGTTACTTTCCATGTACATTTCTGACACCAACACGCCTCCTACATGGGTACAGTTTGGCTTATTGGATCACAAATCACCCTCATTTGCATGGATTTCACATGCTTATGAGGTGATTGGCATTCCACTCTGCTCTGTTTACTGGATCGCTAAGCTGCCATTTTCAGTGTTGGGGCCGTGCCACTATGCCTACATGGAAAATCACTCTATGTAGGCTTTATTGAATTCCACCCAATATGTTTTTATATAGTTACTTGTCTGGAAGTTACCACCGAGAATTACAGCTATGAGCTTTTAATGAGCCACTTCCTGGGGTCCAATGTTTCATTCCCATAACTTACATTTACCTAAGTCATGACACGGAATGAGTTACATATTCAGACATTGTTCCAATGATGAGTCTAAACAAGGTAATTGTGGATCAGTATTCTATGCTGACAACTATTAAACAAAGATTTTAGATGCTAGAATATGAAGTCAATGGCAAGAGAAACTACATAGCTTGAAGTCAACAGCTTCATGTGGTTTTGTGGCATTTTAAAATGAGAGACAACATTATATAGTGTATTTTACTAAGTTAAAATCTCAAAAGTTAAGCTCTAAAATAATTTGGTGATGTCATTGTTTGAAATCCTTTCTGCTGATCCTCACATATAAGAGTTTTGTCTCAAGTGATGGTTAGACATGCTTTCAAAGTAGTTATGAAAGACATGTTTGCTGTGAATTTCCTGGATACCTTGGAAGAGACATATTTTAGATGTCTATGCATACCAAAACTCTTTTTTTCTCTTCTTTTTCTTACATTCATGGAACAAAATCAGTGGGAATTTACTATCAAATGTTAATGGCTGCAAAGCAATAAACTCCTGATTCATGATTATTTAACGAAGGCCTTTTAATGATGGGCAAAACAAATTAAAACCACTTTTTGCAAAAGCTTTCTTAATTTTTTTAAATGGGGGCAAGCCCCCTTTGCACCATTCCTGTGTTGAGACAACACTCACAACTTCATAAAATTTATATACATATATATCTATCTATATATGTATGTATGTATATGTGTGTATATATATATATATATATATATATATATATATATATATATATATATATATATATATATATATATAGCTAGATATAGATATTCTATTGGTACCATCCGTTATATTTACTTATTCTCTAGATATAGATATGTGTGTATACATAGATAGATAGCTAGATAAAACATAATGGTAAAGAAAGAGGAATGCCATACCTTTGGACAAACAGCATTTGGCAAAAAGACATACACCCTATAGTTACTAGCCAATAATATAACTTAAAGTGTAACACTATTCCATAAGAATACTGATAATATTGACTTCATTGTAAAGTGCAACCACTTGAAGAATCTCTCACTATCATTTAAAGGACATGATGCATGTTAACACCAAGTTAATAAAATTAGCTTAGGCTTTCCCCAATTACTGCACATATATTCATGTATTTTAGATGAATCTTGCTATGATGCTCATGTGCTGGAGAAGCTTTCTTTTGGGAGAGTTACTGTTCTCATATTAAAATTGCTTTTTATAAGCTAAAACAATTTACATGTTACATCTTCTGGAATGTAAAGGGAGTCTGGGAATAAAATACATTATCCAGTGTCTCCCTCTCAGTCAGTTGTGTCAGAAATGTTGCCATGTTGCCATGGAACGGCAGGGGCTGGAAATCCAGATAAAGGAAAGGTGACGTGCCCATCAGGGACTGAGGGTTAGAGGTAGTCAGGGAGAGTAAGAAACGTTCCTGAGGGAACAAAATTTGATTGACAGCACTTTTTTTTTTCAGTGGAGCAGTCATAGTGAACATTTCCAGTGTCCATCTCATTTTTCTTAATTTGTTTAGAGCAATAAGGCTGTGTCACTTCAAAAGATTGACAGTATGATAAACAGGTGAATTTACTGGGGCAGCTGAGCTAACCTAGGAGGTTTAAGGTAAAATTCATTAAGTATTTTATGTGAGCCAGGGTGCAGGACACTCCCATCTAGGAGACTACTAGAGAAGTCTGAGGAAGAGTTTTTACTTATTTGGAGGGTACTGTACAATCCATAATTATGATGTTGGAGAAGAAGCTAGAATTACCAGTGAGGAAGTTTAAATTTAGTATGTATATATGAAAGAGTCAAGAAACAAATCCAAGGTACCAAAGAGTCAAAACCAGCCAAGAGAGTCCATAAACCGATGTTTAATAAAGAATAAAACACATGAACACTGCCACATAAAACATAGCATTTTCATTTTAAAACTTCATCAGATGTGGATCCAACAATCAGACTCAGAGTTATATAGCACCTTGGGTGCACCTTGGATTTGTTTCTTGGTGTTTGCTGGGTGCTTGACTCCTTGGTACCTTGGATTTGTTTCTTGGTGTTTGTTGGGTACCAATTTGCCTTTTTTATGACTATATGAAATAGTGATGACAGATGTAGTCATCAACTGAATGAAGTCGCTGAATAAATTACATGCAGATGCATATATCAAATGCTCCTTGTTGTCAATTGCCACTGCAACTGATAACAAAATGATCAATCTTCTTTAGTTTGCCAGCATGGTAATCAAAACAGAGTAGTGTATTAGACTGAGATTGTATAATAGGTTCATAGGTGTTTATCAGGCTCATGACCACAAGGGCCTTTTTAAGCCTAGCCATGTATCCCGAATCTCTGACAAGTTCAGATACCCTTATTAAGTGTAAGCATGGGCCTGGGAGATGAACCATTTACAGGTTACCTGTGTCCATTAGACACAAAAGTGCTAAACCAGGGATGAATTTATGGTTTTCAAAACAAATGTCGGGTTAGGGAGAAACACTGCTTAAATTGTATGGGGGAGCCTGTTCCATAGATGGAGTAGTCTCTGGGATACATACCTATCTCTCCAACAGATCCTATTTATATCACAGGCAAGGCTTAAGTCTTTAGAATTTGTAATTTTGGTGCTGTCTGCTTTGTGGATATGCAGGATGTCCATCAGAGTGAGCTCTAATAGAGCCCTGTATGCCAGGTATAGATCTCCCTTCAAAAACCTGTAGGAGACAGAATACAGGGATAGGGCCTTGAGGCAGTCTGCATAGGACATTTTACTTATGCCCTGTATTCTTTTAGTGAGGAAAATCTGTAGACATTCCAATTGTTGGATATGGCTAGTTAGGTACATACCAAAGGGGCCAATGTACTCAATGCTATGTCTGATGAATGCCAAATACACTGGAACAATGACTTCCTTGGACTTAGATGCCATACCTTTGTTTATATATTGGGCAACATAGAATGACATCCTCACCACTGTAGACATGTGATGTTCAAAGGCCAGATTACTATCTATGTGTGTCCGTAAGTCCCTGACTATTGGGTCAGCTCTAAGGGGTGTGTTGTCAATATGATAGTTATCAGGGATGGATGACTTCCCAAAGGATACTATTATGCATTTCATGGCATTTAGTTTTAGTTCACAGCTCTGACACCAGTTGTTTGTCTGTGTCACCCCATCCTGGAGAACATTTGTGTCAGTGTGAGATTCAATGACAGCTCCTAATTTGCAATCATCTGCAAATTTAGTCAGCCAGAGACCACTGACATTGGCCTTGACTTCCTGAGAAGTAAATGCCAAAAAAAAAAAGTGGTCCAAGGACTGATCCCTGAGGGACTCCACTTGTGATTGGCTTCTTTGTAGGTGGACTCCCCAATTCTAACTTCCTGGGTCCTGTCTACAGGCCAGTTGGCTAACCAATGGGTGACATACAGGTTTGTACCTAGCCTCCTGAGTTTGTCAACAATGCCCAAGTGGGATATTGTGTCAAATGCCTTGGCCAGGTCAAGGTAGGCAGTGTGAATGATTTTGCCCTCATCCATTGCTTTGTTGACCTTCTCAAAGAGTCCACCAGGTTGAGTAGCATGATCTACCCTCAACAAAACCAAACTGAGTTGGGTCCAGTCTGGAAGTTTATTATATCTCTCTTGATCATCGCCATGATAATTCTTTCCATGGCTTTACATATACGACTAGTGAGACTTATGGTTATGCAGATGGCCCACTTTTGTGCAGAGGGATGACTGTTGCCTTTCTCCATTCATGAGGCACAAAGTCTGTTTGGAGGCTACAGATAAATAGTCATTCCAGAAGCAATGATAGGTCATGTTTCATGCCATTTAGAAGGCATCCTGGGATATTGTCTGGGCCCACTGATGCAGTGTTCTTGATCTTAGAGAGAGCATTAAGGACCTGCTTCCTAGTAATTGTAGGATGAGTTATATTTGATGATATTTCCTGAGGAAAGGTTGAGGGGGAGAGAGGGGTAAAGTTGAGCTTAAATTATCAGCCAGGAGGTTTGCTATATCTTCAGGCTCAGTATAGGTGACTCAATTTACAATAAGTTCTGCACACAATTATGTATTGCCTTTGAGGTTGCAGACATAGCTAAATAATGCTTTGTGGTTGTCCTTGGCCTGGGAGGCCAAACTTACCTAATATTTGGCTTTGGTAGACTTCATTTGTCCTCTGAGTTTTCTGTTTACTTTGATGAGAGTGCTTTTATCCTGCTGGGTGCTGCACCTCCTGATTTCTGCCATGATTTTTTCACCTGTTATATAGCGTATTGATTTAGTGATTCCACCAGGGTGGCTTGTTTTTTTGAATTAGTTCTGTACTTTTTCCTGGTGGGTACAGCTGCCTCTATGCAGCTATTAACATGCTTGTACAGGGTTTCTGTGAACAGTTCTGCATAGACAGCATGTTCTCAGGGTTTATGGGGGCTTGACATTTTGCCAGAGTCTGACTCAATAGCAGGAGGTTAGCCTTAGCATACTTCCTGAATATTCCAGGTTTAGCTGGGGGTCAAGGTTTTATTTTTACTTCAAAGGAGGCCATTTTATGGTCTGACCTTACCAGAGAAGGTATTACAGTAGGGGGCATGCAGCACTCTCTCATATTAGCGAGGACCGTGTTCAGTATGGTTGCACCCCTGGTTGGTGTATTGCCTATCTGGTCCCAGGAATCTCTATGCATGTATGTTTTGTGTCATATAGGATTCCCAGTTAATAGTGGGGTAATTAAAATCACCCATGAATATGGTATTACATTGGATGGTTAGTGTTTCTAATAAGTTTAACTACATGGTTTGAGTTTCCTGGTTCATAGAGGGGGCCCTATAGCTTGCAAGGAAGTGGTATTGGATTTTAACTGTGGTGATCTGAACATGGAGCAGCTCAAGTGCATTGTCCTGTTTGACCAGCCTTGAAGTATATTTATTTTTGATGTAAATAGAGACACATCCATCTTTAGTCCCTGCCTGTGAAGTAGCTGGCCTAAATGTGTGGAAGGCATTATAACCTTGCACTGTTGCTGTGCTCTCTGCAGCTTTAAACCATGTGTCAGTGAGCACACATACATCAGCATTCTTTAGAGTAAAGAGAGCTTCTAGGGAGTGAAGTTTTTTGTTTAGACTCCTAACATTGAGCAGTAATACATTCAGATATTTTAGGTTTTGATTTGCTATGTTGGGAGTACTTTCAGTTTGGTATTGCTTAAAAAAGGCACTATGGGGAAGACAATGTTTTAGCTAACATTTGAATGCCTAGAGGGGAGAGGTGCAGACCATCCCTGGTAAAGCAGCGTGGTCTGTTGGCCATTGCCTTCCATGCTGACAAATATACACCCCCTTAGAATGAAACCAGAAACTAAGCCAATTATTAAAGTCAATCATCTTTTGTTCGTATTGTGGCTTCATCCTTAGAGAAGGAAAAATGCTGCGCAATGCTAGGCTTATACCAGCCTGAGACACATATTCCAAGAAATCCATGATGTCTCTCTTCATATAATCTAGGGAGGTACATCTCAGGTCATTTACTCCCACATGGACTATGACTGAATCATATTAGTAATTGTGGTCTAATGACCTGAGTGCATGAGTAATATGGCAGATCCTAGCCCCTGATAAGCAACTGACCATAACTTTCCCCTTAGTCATCCTGGTGAGAGTGACATCAGTGTGTCTCATGATGGAGTCTCCAGTGACTAGAATGTTGGATTGTGTGGTGGCTTGCCCTATGGGCTTAGAGGTTGAGACGCCATGAGATGTAGCTCTATGTGTTGATGTGGGTCTTGTTTTGAAAGAACGCATTTAAGGCTGCTGAGGGTATTTGTTATGTGTACTTCATCTAGGTGGTCTTTGTTGTTTAGGAAGGTTACATGTAAGGGCCTCAGCATATGTGGGTCAATATGTCTGCTTTGAATTGTGTGTGATGGGTGCAGCGTGTGTACTACTGACAACCTTATTAACATTAGTAGTGCTTTTATGTGACAGCTTTGACTCCAGTGGCATTGTGTAAAAGCATCTCTCACATACCATATCAGTTTGTTTAAGAATTAACTGGTTGTCAGTAAACATGAGGCAATTTCTATATTGCCTCAGGATGCCCATATCTACCAAGCTGATAATGGAGACTGTAGGAAAGTTCATACCCATGGCAACAGACTCTTTTTATTGATTAGACAGTTGTAGTGAGAATATTAGTCACTGTCGGGAGTATCTGGTTTGCAGCTATGTGGACAGTGCTTGTTACTGCATACTAGCTGTCCTGTGTGCAAGTAGGCATTGGAAAATTTTCAACTGTGCCTTTACAAGAAAAATGTCACTGAAGGTGTCTGAGTCTGTACAGAGCACGGCCAAACAATTGGGGGGGGGGGACTAATAAGTAGACTCTGAAAATTTAAGGGTGAAGTATCTAGGCAGACATTCTGAAGTTGGAAACAAATCAAGCAGTACTTCCTGAAAACAAAGAATTAGCTTGTCAAAAATTATGAAATGAGGGGAGTCGCATGAATGTCTACTGCTGGATGCTACTAATGCTGATCTCATCACAGCTTCACTTTGTTGGGATGCAATGCTCCTTTGCTTCTTCTCTCAAGAGAAGCAACACGTTAGCACGAATCCAAAGAAGAGAAGCAGGCCACAGCCTGTTTGGTGATCCACAGTCTTGTCCCAGATGATACAAAGGTCTGTAGGCTTGCAGACTTTTTCTGGTAGATGCCTTGCATAGCAACCAGATCAATCTGGAAGATTGAGCACAGACACTCAGTCTCCAACCAGAAACAGTCAGGAATCAATGCACTCTGCCCTTTCTCTCACCATGACCAGAATATAAGCAGATTCCAAGCTGTAAGCTAAAAAGCAATTATTAGGCTTTTTTTTCTCAAATAATTTTTTTATTATTTTCCATATATAATAATATTTAGCATTTCAGTCATCAGTGTGAACAAATGTTATGCCCCTTTATATACACTATGTACAGTTGACCAGAATAAGTAATAATGTAATAAGAAAAGAATGAGAAAAAGAAAAATGCAATATTCAGTCATTAAAATATAAAAGTTACACATTTAGTCAGTTTGAGTTCAATTTTAGTGTCCCAATAAGAGCAAGATTTTTTTCCCCAAGGATTGTTTTTCCAAGTTTTAGGGAAAATTCTCAGTTCTTTCACCATGATTTCTAGTAATGCTGTTTCTTCCATCAATCTCAAGAATTCTTCCAAAGTAGGTTCATGTGGTGACTTCCATTTTCTTGTTACCACAGCTAGTATGGACCAAAGTAGGTATAGGTCTTTTTTTTATTTCAGTAGTGTCATTAACATTCAGAGAAACTGGTGATTTTGTTAAAAGAAAGGAATATGTGAATATAGATTGGAGAAATTTAATAATTTCTTCCCCAATATTTGTAATATTAATACAATCATAAAAAGCATGTGTCCAGTCTGCTTTACAAGTTAAAGAACATCTCTAACAAATGAATTTATTGAGTGAGCTGAATTTGGATAATTTATCAGGAGTGATAAATGCCCTGTGAATATATTTCCAGGTATACATTTTCCACACTTGTAAATTGAATGTTAAATTAATAGAACACAGAAGATTAGTTTTACTTTCAATTGATAGATTGGTTTGATATCCTCTTGTTATGAAATTCCAATATTTTGAATTTGGACTAGTTTTATAGTTTATCAAAATGTTGTATATTTTTGAAATTAGATTTGTCCAATTATAGTTGTAAATAACTTCGAACATAAGACTTATAAGTTTGGGACTAGTCTTATAAGATGAATTAATGATTTTTCTGTTTAAATCTTGGGCATGTGATAGTATGCTTTGAAGTACCAACCAATCTGCCTTTGATATATCAGATATATTTTGGAATTGTTGAATGTCTAATGCTTCTTGATTCTTTATACAGTGTTGCCAGCAAGTACATTTTTTCTTCTCCCAATTAGTTAGTGTAACTTTATGAGTTGTGTTAAAAAAGTTTTTTTGTAGAAGGAAATGGTATTAATAAGTCCAACCAAATCTTAATGTCTGTGTTGGTATATATGAATCTTTTAAATAAATTGTAAGTAGTTTAAATTAGTTCATTTTGTTATATTATATTGAATGCTTAGAATCAATATGTGCCACAACCTGTTATTTTGTTAATTTAACATAACATTTTTAGCTATTTTGTTTTCATTTAGGAACATAATAGTATGCAGAGTTTTCCATGTTGAAGAGTAATTAGGGTCTATCCAATTAATAATAGTTGTGAAGATGGAAGCTTTTATGTATGTCTATATATCTGGAAAGTTAATTCCGCCCATTTCCAAGGATCTGATGTGATGTCTGTAAGCTGTCCTATTTCTTTTTGGAAACCAGAGGAAATTTAATAGGGTTTTATTTATTTGTTTTAAATTTTTTTTTGTTTGGTATTACAGGGATAGCATGTGCAATGTAATTTATTTTTGGAAGTAATATCATTTTTATTATTTGTAATCTGTCCTCAAATTTCAAATACATTTTATTCCATTTTGCTATTAACTTTTTTATATTATTAGTTATAATGTTATAGTTTATTGCTAATGTTGATTCCATATTATCACTTAGTGTTATTCCTAGATATTTTATTGTGGAAACTTGTTTACCTATTATGTGGTTTGTGTTTGATGGGGCATCTCTCTTTTTATTTAAATACATGAAATTAGATTTTGTCTTATTAAAACTAAGTCCAGAAATAAGATAGAATATTTCTGCTATCTCATCTAGTTCTTGTAAAGATTTCTCCGAAGCAGATAATGTGAGTAAAACATCATCAGCAAATAAAATAATTTTTGAGTTAAGTTGACCATATACATCTATACCGATTATTTTGGTATTGTTGTGTTTTAATGATGCAAATAATTCAATTGCTAATGCAAACAGGATAGGTGACATCAGACAACTTGTTTTGTTCCTTTAGTTATTTCAATGGTTTCTGAAGTGAATGGCCCAAGTTTTACATAAGCAAGGTTGTTTTTATATATATTTTTTATTAGTAAAATGAAATTAGGGGGGTGGGATTCAAATAATTCAAAAGCCTTAAAAAGATAGTCACAACTAAGAGTATCAAAGGCTTTTTCTATATCCAGTGTTACTATAAGGACTTCCTGGCTATCTCCATTTAAGAAATCTATAAGTGTTAGTATTCTCTGTATATTGTCATTTGTGTGTCTGTTATATATGAATCCTGTTTGGTCATCATTTATAATGTGTCTCAGTGATTTTTTTAATTCTACTAACTGATATTGACATAAAGATTTTATAATCATTGTTGAGTAATGAAATTGGCACGAAAATGGAGCAGGATATAGGAATAAATAAAATGTATTAAGCGCTTTCGTCAAATATTAGGATTGACTTCTTCAGAATACCAGACAGTCAGCAAGTCTATCCTTTTATAGATACAACAATTAAGCCACTGATTAAATACAATTGAATAATTGAATAATTAAGCATATACATGTTTAAAAACAGACTTCCTAGTTTTCTGAATTGTTTCTTTACCAGTAAATTTAAATATAAGCCATTACTTAGTACCACTATAAAAATGTATATATGTGTCCCCTAACACTAAATTAAAAAAATGCCAGCTTGTATGTATAATACAAAACTATTAACTGTTTTTAGAGAAAATATGAGCATCATATGTATAAATCTGTACAACAAGCAATATATACAATAAAATATGTCCAATAAAACCCAAAATGTCTTGGAACAAACATTAATTAATATCAGTGTTATAAAAACTTACATAGAAATGAAAAACAAGGTCATAGTGTACACCTCATTAAAATAAAAAGTCTGCTTTAAGTTTTAATTAACTGGTGAGGGACACCATATCATTCAAACCTGGGCTAGTAGTGGCATTAATTCTGAGTTGCCGCATAAGTTCTCTAAATTCAAGGAACCAGTCACTGGGTCCCCCTCTCTCATACATTACTACCCTTTCAAGAATGATAAACTTGAAATTATGGTTTGGAAATGTATTAATGTGCTTTGCCAGGGCATTTTTGGTAACAATTGATAGTTTTGTATTATACCTACAAGCTGGCATTTTTGTAATTTAGTGTTAGGGGACACATATATACATTTTTTATAGTGGTACTAAGTAATGGCTTATATTTTAATTTACTGGTAAAGAAACAATTCAGAAAATAAGGGAGTCTATGTTTTTAAACATTTGTATGCTTAATTATTCAATTATTCAATTGTATTTAACCAGTGGCTTAATTGTTGTATCTATAAAAGGATGGTCTTGCTGACTGTCTGGTATTCTAAAGAAGTCAATCCTAATATTTGACGAAAGCGCTTAATACATTTTATTTATTCCTGTATCCTACTCCATTTTCGTGCCTTTTGTTACTTGGTGTTTTTCTACAAATTTCCAGTAATGAAATTGGCCTATAAGATTTACATTGTAAATGCTCTTTATTTTCTTTTATAATGGGTGTAATTAGGGAGTACCCCTATGAGATTGGTATTGTGTTTTACACTTGAATTTCATTTAAAGTTTTATGAAATAATGATATTACTGAAGATGGAAATATCTTATACAGCTGATTGATTATTCCATCAATTCCCGGTGCCTTATTCCTTTTATTTTCCTTAATTTTTTCAGTGATTTTTTTTTTTAAAGATATTTGTTTTCGAATATCAAATTTTAATTTTTCTGGCATTACTTTTACTTTTGTTAAATTTAGCTCTAAGTTTGATAGACTAGATTGATGTGAGTTATCATTGCAATGATCCGTGAAGTAGTATTTAAAGGCATCTACTTCATCACTTAAATCTGAAACTTTTTTGTTTTTTCATGTATGTTCATGTATGGTATTTGTGATATTGTTTTCAATCCATCATCGTTTAATTCTAAATGCTAAATTGTGCATGCATTCGACGATACAGTGTAGGAGTTAGGTTTTAGTTGTTCTACTGCTAGATTAATTTTGTGAGTTAGGATTTCATTATATCTTTTGTTTAATTCTAAATTTTTTTGTTATTTTTTGTGTATAAATAGATCCATTAAAAGTCAGTTATGTGATTTGTTTTTGGATGTTGTGTAATCCTGATTCCCATTCCTTTGCTTTGTCTTTGTTCCATGAAAATATTTTTCCATTTAAATAAGCTTTCAAGGTATCCCATAAGTTATTTTGTTTTAGTAGCATAATTTTTGTATCTAAGAAGAGTTGAATTTCTGAATCTAACCAAGGTTTAAATTGTTTCAATTTTGTGATATATGCTGGAATTCTTGACATAAGATTAACTTCTTGTAATCTGTATGTATTTTAAGGATTAATGAGTTATGATCTGAGAAGAGGCATGAAATTATGGAGAATTTTGTTATTTTTGAGTTTAGTTCTTGGGATATGAATATTTTATCAATTCTTGTTTGGGTACTAAATCTATGATCTTTATGAGATACAATAATGCATTATTCTCTTTATATCTGTAAGTGTCAATTAGATTTAAGCTTTCACACCATTTTTAAGAGCTTTCCCTCTATAATTAATACATACACTTCTTTTGTTAGTGGTCTCTGTATTGTCTAAAATGCAATTGAAGTCTCTTCCTAATATTAGATTTCCTTTATAGACTCTAGTAATTAGGCCTGTTTTCAAACTGTCCCAACCCCATTACCTGGAAACCAGTATACATTTACTAATGTCCAAAGTCTATTATTTAACTATCACTATAGCCAGAAGTCCTTCCTGATCTTCATATTTATAGATGATCTGAGGCATGGTGACATTTTTTCCATAAACTTAAAGCTCGCCTAGTCATTTTCTTATATGAAGAATGAGCTAATATTATGTATTCATTAGGATTCGATATATAAGTATTGCTTGTTTTAAAGTGAGTTTCTTGAAGGAATACTACTTGTGCTTTTTTAAATTTTATGTATCTTAATAAGTTTGATCTTTTCCTTGGGTTATTTAAATCATTAGTGTTTAAGGATAGTATAATCAGTTCCATTCCTATTAATTAACTTTATGTTGTGGTTGTGTTGCAAAATATATTTGCAATGCCTTGTCATATATAGATGGTGTAACTTCTCTGTTGATAATTCTCATTGTAATCAGTTTATCAGTTCTATTTAAAAAAACATAAATTATAACTTAGTTCAGGCCGATAAAAAAAGAAAAAAATAATATTTCAAAATTAAATGCATAGTAGCTAGTAAACAAACATTTTGATAAGCCTTCTGATATACATGAAGTGAAATACACTTCCAATCTGACAGATGAAGAGAAATCCATCAGATTGACTTCCATATCTTCCAAGTAAAAAGAAAAAGAAATAACCCCGATTCAAACTCCAATTTATCTTTTTTTCAGTTGGAGATTTGCCAAAATCAGATAAAAAAAACAAAATTTTATTATTTATATAACATAATATTTAAAGTTAAATGTACACGACGTATGGAAATTGTATTTTTTATATATATATATATATATATATATATATATATATATATATATATATATATATATTTTTTTTTTTAATTAGTATTTAATATGAACTATTACTTTTGTAATATAGTTTAAATTTAGATTAGACTTTCTTTTCAGCATATAACAATATTTTTTATAAACAACTAACATTCGTAAAAAGTAAACCTAACCATGTCATAACAAATGTTGTGCTATGTACAAGTATAACAACTCTATTAGGTTATCTAAAAGTCATTTATCATATATTTCTTGCATTTTGTGTGTGAAAATTTGTCATTTCTAATATAAAATAATACCAAACAAGCAAAGACAAAGCATTTCATTTGTTACAATTAAAGATACAATAATGGACTAGTATGAAATTTTAAATAACACAAAAGTGAATCAAACAATATGTGAACATGCAGTTTGATAATTTCTTCTTTTGTTATTCTCGGTTTCTATTTCCATTTTCTATTGAATTATGCATAACAAAACTATGAATCAAAGTGAGTCTGTATTTGTAAGTTAATTACAAATCAAACACAAGTCAAATCTAGATTATGATGTAACAATAATTCTTACTATCATGTCAGTTTCCGCTTTGTTAACAATATTTGATTATGAAAGAGAGTTGCTCTCTATCTCAGTCTCAGTTTTTATGTAACTAGTTGTATCCCTATTACCAAGTTGAATGTAAACAGAATACATGGTATCCTGATTTTTATATTAATTTCTAAGGACATTACTCTTTTCTTAGGAAACTATAGGTTCCATAGGTTCCTTTCTGTTTAATTCAGTAATAGTTTTGATGAAATAATTCATTTAACAATCTGTAGTTAGGATAATGTTGATATTTATAAGTATACATTTATATTCGTGAAAGTCTTCATATTATGGGCACCCCAGGTTCCACAGAGTTTTTTTACCATCTTCAAAGTGTCTAATATAACTTTGATTATGTATCTTAGATTTTTAAAATAAATCTGCAGTATTACATCATTCAGACAATATCTTCAGTATAATGTAACAGAAATGTGTTCGTTTATAAACTGTAAGAGAGTTGCACTTCTTTTTTAACTCTTTAAGTATCTTATAATGAATACAATTAATCAACAGTGTGCTAGACATTATCTAGGTAACTTTCTGGATGCCTTACATGGTGACTTTTAAACAGTGAAAGCATGAACAAGAAATGAAATTCTTATGCATATATTCATTTCTTTTGAGTGCAGTTTGGATTCATTCTTTATCTATTCTTTATCTATTGTTCTAATTATGGATATAACCAGTTATCCAAACAAACTTCATAAACATTAAACAATACAGCTCAGCATGTCAGTATTTTATCTATTAGTGTATAGACAATCATTCTTATTTCTTATGTTTATGTATTTTTCTATATGTAGTTATGTCCACATGGATCAACTAAAACTGTTTTATAAAGATACTGGAGATACAGCATTATGTTATAAAGTCTCTCTCCCCTCCCTCACTTTTTAATAGTAAAGCCATAAAATTACTTTTAATAACAAAGAAAAATGTATTAGCCTCCATTTCCTTATAGGTGATATGCAATAAAATATGTATTACTTATATACAGTTCCATCCTTCCTGTTCAAATTTGCCCATTCTACCTGTAGAAGCTGCATATACATATGTACAAATCTCCTCTGTTGCGAGGAAACTAATGTATATAATTTGAGTGAACTGGTATTTTACTTTGTCCTTATGTTATATTGCTCTTGCATGTTTAATAACACATAAACAGTAATACAAGAAATTATCTATTTCAATGTTATCAGCTCTGCAAATCCTTTTCTTTTTTCTTCTTTTTTTTTTTTTTGGCTTTGCGATCAAAATGTACTCAAAGAGGCCACATTACAGCTTTTAAGGTACAGGAGAAAAAAATTTCAGGGAGTGTTCTGTAAAGGTTAATTTATCCATTCACATTGCCTGTATATCTTCTTTTAAAAAAATACCAGCTCCCAAAGCTAGTTTTATGATTCACTGTTGCCTTTATTTGTACCTAAGTGTGTACTTCAATCGCAGACAGCTGCCAGGAAGTACTATTAGGAAGGAAAGAGTGAGTAAAAGCATTAGTACGCTTTCTCATGTCTTCCGGTAGTTCACCAACTACCTATATAGCAATACAATCTAATTTCCATTATATTTTAACCATGGAAATGTAAATAATCAAGAAAATAAAAAAGGACCACATCATAATTCACATCCCTTGATGTTCATGACTCAATGGAGTACCTAACGAAGTTGCAATGTAAACAGCCTACATATATATAAAACTGTTTTGTTTTGCCTCTCTTTTTTTTCTTTTTTCTTTCCCCTCCTCATCTTTCATTTCACCTTGTAGACCTCTCATTAGCTGCTAGGCAGCATATTCTAAGTGAGGTACTTTGAAGTCAAAAATGTGTAAGATGTTCATGTTAACTTTTTTTTTTGAAAAGAAATGCTTACGAATGCACGAGAGTGTTTCAGGTGGAAAATTGTCTATGTGCATCAACAGAAATCTATTTAAAGTGACACAGACTGTTTCTTTATATTTTAAAGTATAAAATCCATTGTTCCTAACTAATATAAGTGAAGTTATGTTCTGTTAAAGACAAAAACCCAACAAAGCTATTTATGTTTAAAACAATTTTGCTTACTGTCACCCTGAAGCAAGTGTGTTAATCAGTTTACTGGCTAATAAAAACTTTTGTGAAGATGCAATCATTTTTGTGTGTCATTCAATTAGTACTAAGCAAATTGCTAAGTGACATTTAAACTTTCTATTTTCCATATGTTATAGAATTAGTGTTCGATTATTTTTCTAGTTTTCATTTTGATTTCAAAAACATTTTTCATTATCAGATGTAGAGACCAAACTTGTGTTAAGTAACATTGTATTTAGCTCAATGAAATGCAGGAATATCACAATATATTATAGACAATGAAGTAAGATAAAATACATACTTTTTGTTTTAAGATCTGGAAGTCTATATCTTTGTTGAGTCTTTGAGAGATTTGAAAGTTTGTGTAGTTTTAGGATCGGCTCTTTTTTTCTTTTTCCTTACATCAGACTAAATGTTTTTCTCTGGGGATCTTTTCAAACTGGTTGTTGCTGACCAGTCCATTTCTTCAGGAATTATGATGATGTTATTATTTTTTATAAAAGTAGATGCTTCTTTGAATTTATTAAAGGTTCTCATGTCATTTGAATAGAAAATTCTGATTTTAACAGGAGAGAACATTTGCACTTTTATTTTATTTTATTTTATTTTATTTTGTTTGAGGAGTTTCACCAATGGCCATGTTCTTTTTTCCTTAATTCTAGCACTCTTGCAGAGTAGTCATTGTCAAATCTAATCTGACTCTGTTTCTATGTTATGGGACTTTTCCTGCAGGCTGATTTTAGGATAAGTTCTTTATCCAAGAAGGACAGGAATTTTAGCACAATTGATCTTTGAGGTGCTTTAGGTGAAGAAGGAAGAGGTTTTCCTATGGCTCTGTTCTCTATTCCATTTGATAATCCCTCTTTTAAATCAAGCACGTCAGGTAACCAAGAGTTTAGAAAGGTAATGATGTCCTCTCCTTCAGTTTTTTTTTTTGGAAAACCAAAGATTCTTATGTTTGTTCTCCTTTCCCTATTCTCCAGATCATCCATTTTATTGATTAACCAGTTATTTTGATGTAATAAGAATTCAGTCTGATTTTCCTCTTCCTTGAGTCTCCCATCTATATCATTCAGTGAAGTCTCCATGTCAAGGATTTTATTTTGTTGTTGCTGTAATTTTTCCTTTAGAACATCAGTTTGTTTTTGCCAATTTTCCTTGAGGGTTCCAAATTATCTGTAAATCTATCCATTTTCAAAGACAGTTCATGTAGTGTGGAAGACATCAGTTGTATCTCCTTCTTCAGAGTAGTTTCTGTCTGAAAGTTCTTTGAGCTGGCCATTTCCATGCAGTTGTATATATCTCCAATATATTGTAATAGGAAAAACTCAACAGAATTTTCTGAAATTTGATAGATTTGTCATTTTGAAGTTCCTTGATAATATTTTGCTGATTCTATTCAATGAAATTAATTTTTCCTGCTTTCTAGTATTGTGTTATGGAGCTCTAAAAAGATGCTGCTATCTAATTGCCATCTAGGTTCCACCCCTCAGTTATTAGGCTTTCTGGTGATCAGCAGTCTCCAAGAAATAGTGCCCCTGTACTGTTCTCACCAGGAAAAGACAGAAGCACTAATGCCAAGATGACTACTGAGAGGCAGAATGTGGGATCTCCAATAACTGGTAGTCTTGCAGTAGATGTTTAAAGGTAAGATGAAAAAATGGTCTAGCCTAAACACTGTACTATGCACTAAACAGTTAGATGTGAAAGTGGGTAACTTAAGTTTTAGCTAAGTTGAGAGCCACTCCTTTTAAAAAAGCAAGATGGATTGAAAGGGGGTGTGCACTTTTGCATTCTGGTACTATGACATATGACATACAGTGGGATGGCTAATAAATTTAAATAGTTGAAGGGGAGTGATTTCACAAAATAATAATTTTGTGCTCACTCATACCAGCCAGTGAAAGGAGAGAGGGAAGGAGGTATATGGTCAAATTAACATAAGGGGCAGGCAGCTAGAAAGACAGGGGTATTCAAAACACAACAGTAACATGGTAGGAGGGTAGGAAAAATCTGTCTGACTCACAAGAGACAGGGCTGTAGTCTCTTTTCAAGTTTTAATATGCAGTCAAAATGAGAATACAAGTAAAATGCAGTGGAAAGAAAACAAATCAGATTATACAACATAGAAAAAGGCAATAAAGTAATACAAAGTACACTAAATCAAAAGTAAACTGACCTTTCTCTCACAGCAAGCTGTGGAAGAGTCTGAGTGAGCTTTTCCAGTAAAGCCTGGTGGTGATTAGGAAATTCCTCTGTTATCTACAGTTGTGTGATTTTTTAATCTTAGTACATATAGAGTGGCAGGAGTATGGTACTTCTAGGAGTGCTTGTACCCAAGCAAAATCTTGTATGTATATATGTATGTATATGTATATATGCATATATGTATGTATATATGTATGTATGTATGTATGTATATATGCATGTCTGTATGTATATATGTATGTATGTACATGTCTGTATGTCTGTATGTAT
Source organism: Protopterus annectens (assembly GCF_019279795.1). Lineage (NCBI taxonomy): Eukaryota > Metazoa > Chordata > Ceratodontiformes > Protopteridae > Protopterus > Protopterus annectens. The sequence continues at coordinate 1,226,525,715 of NC_056746.1, read as the reverse complement.
ATTTTATATATTTTTTCCACCCATCCTTATCTTCTTTTTCCCATTTTTAAATATGTAGTTAGAGTGTCACTTCAACAGTAACAATTATCCATAGCGAATGTTCATAGTGACAGGTAGCTAGCCCTGCCATGGTTGTTCTTCCATGCCACACACTATTTCCTTGCATGCATTGTTGTGTTATGGACATTTGTTGCAGTAGTGGTTGCACATGACTTAAGTAGTAATGACCAAATTTAGCTGCAAGCATAAATATGAAGCTGGTTCTTCATTGCATAATGGCTAACCACTGTCCTAATAAAACTTCTGCTGATATAATAGCATCACTATTTCTTCTGCTTACTGATATGCATCTGTGATGTCTCTGGTGTCTTTTATAGTCTTAATAAATTATGTGAAATCAGCTTTTAGTGTACAGCTATATGTATCTTTAAGACATAAGCTTGCGGTATATATATATCCTTTAGCTGAGGTACACTTGCTTAGTCACTCTGTATGACAAAATAGTATCATCTCCATCATTTACTGCTGTGCATACATCTTATATATGTAAGATCTGCCTTCATTTAAATGTTGTTTGTAAGAAAAAAAATAGTGTTATCTTTGCATAAAGTGTAGAAATGCAGCTATTTTAAAGCAGGCCTAGATATGTTACATTGGACATGCAGTTTCAGTAGAAAGGAATGTGCCAGTGAAGGGTACAAATTAAATAACCTTCAGTAAAGAATGCTGATAGGAATAAAATGTCTTAAAAATATGCAAGTCATTGAGTACAACAGATCTTTTTTAGATGGTACGAGGCTTGGGAACAAAGGTTAAAGGCGCATGTAGAACTTTCAGGAAATTTAAAGGGTTTTCATATTATTAGGAGAGATACATCAGACACATAAGTCAGTACATTAGCTCATGCAGATATGCAGAAAGTCATAGCAGTGCAGTCTGCAGACATTTGGTACAGACACTCAATGCTGAGTGCAGAAGTCAGGTCAAATACTAATTCTGCTATTCAGGAAGAAAGGAATAATTATGAGTACAGAATTTATGGACAGAATAATGAGTGCAGAAGCTATAAGCATTATAATCTAGTTTATTTCAGCACTTTTATTTAAGACAATAAGATGTGATATCAGATAATACTGACATCTACCTCCACAGTATGCTGCCACTACATAATAAACCGCCTTCATCAGATCTTGTGTGCAGACTGTTATTCTGAAAGGTACAAGAAGATTTGTCACATAAAGGAGAGACTGGCACCTGTTCAGCACAGTTTTGGGTAATTAAAAGATAAAGACATTAATTCTAGTAATTCCAGTTTCAGTAAAGTAGTAACAGTTTTCTTGTAGTCCTTTCAATTCTTAAAATATAGCTGTAAATCTTTGTTGTGCATACAGTTTACTGTGCCAGTTCTGCCTACCATTTTAGCTCTGTGATAAAAAGAGTCCTTTATACTGGAAAATCATCTCCCCATGCTATTCTTCATTGTCCCACTGAGGTCCACCTTAACACTTTGCAGCCCTCTCTTTTTGCTTTATTGTTATTCCATATGCATGATGTATTTTAGCTGTTGTGAATTATTTGTACATATTTTTTTATCTTTTCTCATTGAACAGCACTGCTCAAATGGTGATGGCAGAATTTGTTGGGTATCTGCATACTGTTCAGCCTTTACTATTTGAAGTGAGCTTTGTTTTCATTTTCTTATTGATGCAACATAGAGAGTGGTCCATACATCATTCAAGTTGAGATACAGAATTTGCTATTCAGTTCCTGCACCACTTTTGCTGACAGTTTATTTCTCCATGCCTCTGCTTTGTGCCTATGCAGCCATGATATATTTTGGTATACAGTTCAGTCAATGATTGTGGTATAAGGTGGCCACTGGCTACATTCTGAACAAATGTTTGGATTTCCTTCCCTGTTTTGCTTTTTTGGATTTAGAAAGAAGTCATTCTTTGGACTTTGCAGGCTGCTGCTACTTTACCTTAGCGTGGTAGAGAACTGGACAAGTACCAGTTGGCTAAACTGTTTCTTTGTGAATTATTTTGAAACTTAAGACATTTCTTTGCTTCATTTGGTTTGAGCTACTGTTGGGAGTCATTGCATACTTTACTACTTTTGCTCTAGATGTGTTTGTAACAAACCATTTTGGTTTACTGACCACTTTCTAAGGGGTGACTGCCTAGTTTTCCACTGATTCCCTTTTTTGTTTTGTTTTTTTGCTAGGAAACTGTTATGTTATATGCATTTTTTTTCTTATAGTAATATAATGATTCCACAGCTTTCGCCAGTCACTGATTTTGTGGTTTCATCAAAGTCTATTTTAAATTGTTGGATAATGTTAGACTACCTTGTGCTTTTCTGGAGAAGTCCTTTGGATGTTTGAGTATATGCATTCCTGAACATTGCTGGAGGAATTCTTATAGCATGATTATGACTATAAATTGCTCATGTAATGCTAAAAGCACTAGTGTGGCTATACCAACAGTTTCATCTACTTGGCATTTCATCATGGGGCTTTTTACAGAGACTCTTCTGATTCCAGTGAATTGGGCACTAGACTGCTAGATTTTTTAAAAACTGTCTTGCTTTGCAGATTTTGTGCTGGATTCATTAACTTGTTTAACATGTTACTGCAGAATTTTTTGATATATTGTGTTAGGGTAGATTAATTTATCTGAGTTGTTTACATTTAAGTAATAGCTTTTTACTTGCCTAGATTCATTTAGAAAAACATTTCCATTAGCAATATTTTTATATTCTATTATTTATTTGTCACTGATTTACCATTTTAGTCTCATGTAATACACTGTAAAATGCTTAGTAGTAAGCACTTAATTAATATTAATTGGCCATATCTAAAATAGCAACATAAGAATCAGAACTGATGGTAAGACTCAGTAAATATACTGATTAAAAACAAATGAATGGGTTGATACATAATATTAGTTAATATTGTATAATTTTCTGTTAAGGGACCTCTTAAATCTTGAGAGATTAGGTCATTCCTCCAGCCATTGGAAAATAATTTTCCAAAGGCATGGAACTTAAAAGTAAAAGACTAAATACAAAAGGTCTCCAAAATCACTCTGGCACTAAAAATAACCCCAATGGATAAAGAGCAGGGGACCTTCGCAGACAGTAGGGGACTGAGAGCTACTTACATATGGAGGATATATATCATGCAGGGCTAGATATAAGGTGCAGAATCAATAAAGCTTGCACAGTGTGCTAAGACCATGTGTGCATCATGATGTGATAAGAACATGATAGCACACTGTTTTGTATTCAGTAAGCAGCTCTACACGGTACACACTGTGGCTTGCTAATTATAGTATAAGCATCTCAATCATATACTAATCAACCAATCCAAGATGGTGAAGCTATTCAACAAGCTCTAAAGCAATCGTATAGCCTTAGTCATTTTTGCCTGTGAATTTCAAACCCTACTGGAATACAACCATGGAAACTAGTTTAAGAATGCTAGGGGCTGCTGCTCTTATTTATGTCTATGTGTAACAGGCCCAAGTCTATGGTGATGCTGCTGCTAATAGACCTTGGCCAAGAAGGGGAAAGACGCTTAGACCCTGTTTAGCATTTCATGATCAAGATAAGGTGGAAACTGTAGAATGCTACCGACACAGATACAGGAACTCTGCAACCTCTGTTGCTCTCAACTTAGAGCAAGGGTAAACCCAGCGAACCGACACCAGTGGAGACTAAGGTATGTGCAGCATGCAGAATGTTAGCTACAGGAACCTTACAGATCCCAACAGGGGACATGCTGGCAGTGTCAGTGGTATCAGCATCCAGGATCCTACATCAATTCCTGAATGCTATGTTACAACATGCCAGTGATTATATACATTTTCCGCAAACACCTGAGGACAGAGCCACAACTATTTAGGAGTTGTACCCTGTAGCACACTTCCCTGAAGTCTTGGGTGCCATAGACTGCATGCACATTGAAATAAAACACCACCCAGGGAACAGGGAAGAGTGTACATAAACAGAAAGGACTGACGGTCCATTAACTGCTAGGTTATATGTAATGCTAAGAGAATCATTCTAAATGTGTGTGCTAGCAACCCAAGCAGTTATCATGGCTAACATATCTGGCAAAACTCTCAACTGTAACAGATGTTTTCTAAGTGGGGATAGCCCACAAGTTCATTTACTTGGGGATGCAGGTTATCCACTCAAATGTTGGCTGATGATACCATTCAGAAATATCAAATGAAGAATGCTTATAATAAGGCACATGCTCAAACAAGAGATATCATAGTGTGCATGTTTGGGCTGCTGAAGTCATAGTTCCAGTGCTTAGATACATCTGGCGGAGCTCTGCAGTACAATCCCCTTACTTGTGCTGAACATTTTACTGTCTGTGCCATCCTTCACAATATTATTCTGAGAAGTTAGCTTCAGCAGTAACACCAAGGGGAATGGCCACATATCCCACCATCACTATCAAGTTCACCATAGCCAAATCACAGTGAGGGGTCAGAGGGAGAGCCACTAGGTACTGTGGGTATAGGCAGACATAGGTGTGAAAAATATGCCCTCGTACTGACCAAGAAGCAATGAAAACAAACACACTCACCACCTAAGGGGCTAAAACCTTCATCTTAAGCACATACATACAGTAACATTGATGAAAGGCAATACTGACAACCTTTACTTACCCATCTAATGGCTGTGTACTGCTAGCATCAGACAGAGCCAGCCAAAAATTAAAACTCTTTCAACTGCCAGACTTCCAAAGTAAGTGTTGAACCTGGAAATAAGAAATAAATGCTGGATTTAATTTTTTATTTCAAGTAATACTGTCTTATGGTCAGAGCAGATGACCAAAGATACATTGGATGAGGAACATTGCCCCCCACCATGTTCGTGAGTACAAGGTTAAGGAAGTATGGCCCCATGGTAGGAGACTGGAGTAGCTGTTCCAGAATGTTGGTAATAACAATTTTTAGGAATCACGGGTCTGTATTATATCCTCGAACGCTTAAAAAAGCGAACACTGATTGATCTAACTTATTTTCGCGAAACTGCAAAATATCGAAGCAGCAGAAACTCTAATTTTTTCCTAGGGAAAGAATTTGGTTGTCCATTTCTTTTGCTTCGGTATTTTCAGTGTTATGGTGGAAAGTTACCGGTCGGATTCAGGTAAGTGTGCGATTGTGTGGATGTGAGTGTTAGGGTGATTTATGTGAGTTAGGGTTAGGGCTCTGGTTAGGTGTGTGTGTGTGATAGTGACGGACCTTAGGGTTAGGGTTTGGGTTAAGGTAAGTGGGTAGTTAGTGGTGTATGCATAGTTTAGTGTAAGGTTAGGTATCAGATTTTAGGTGCATGTGTGTGGATTTCTGTTTGTTTGGTGTGCTTGTGTTGTGTGTATGTGTTTTGGATCAGCGATTTTTTTCCCTGGGAAAAAAATTGCTGATCTGACAGTTCGAGATTGTAAGCTTTCACTTAAATTAGGTCAATCAATCAGCGTTCGCTTTTTTAAGTGTTCGATGATATAATATAGACCCGGAATCACTGGGCTTGTGCATTAGAAGTGGTGTACGATCCCCAAATATAAAAGGGTAGCTGAGATCCCCCATGAATATCATTTTGGGTTGAACAGTGAGGGACACTAGTACACTGAGACAGGTAGTATGGGTTATCTGAGACATGGATGGGGACATATATGTTGCAAGGATATGGTACAACATTCTATTTATAGTGAGTTGCACATATATGAGTTCCAGTGGGTCATGCACTTTAACTATTCTGGATGTGAAATTAGTCTTAATATAGACCGACACTCCTTCACCTTTAATTCTGTTCTGTGCAGCAGCTGGTCTAAAGGTGTGAAAGGCATTCTAACCTTGTTTTTCTGGGGTACTTGGTCAGACTTTTCACACTGAGCAGTACCACCTTTGGATATTCCTTCCATTAAGTCACTAGGTTTAACATTTTGGCATTGCCTAAAAATGCATTTGCAGGGGTGGAAAACGGCTTTGCCAATATCCAAAAGACTGTAAGGGATAAGTGCACACCATCCCTGGCAAATAAGCTTGGCCTGGCTAACATGTCCTCTTAGCCATCAAATATTGCACCCCCTGGATTGACACCAAAATCTAAGCTAGTTGTTGAAATCAATCATTTTCTGTTGGTAGCATAGCATCATCCTTGGAGAAGGTACCATGCTGCTCACTGATACCTGCTTGAGACACACAGTCAGTGAGTTCAATCATGTCTCATGACATATAGTCAAGGGAGGTATGTATCAGGTCACTAACATCCATATGGACTATGAGAGAGTCATATTGGTACCTGTGGTTCAATGACCTGAGTGCCTGTGTGACTTGACAGATCCTAGCCCCAGAAGGGAAACTAACCTACCTGTGTGACTTGGCAGATGCTAACCCCAGAAAGGCAACTAACCATGACTCTCTCCTTAGACTGGTGAGGGGGGCATTGATGTGCCTTACTCTAGGATCACCAATAACCAGGAAATTTAGATATGTGCTGATTTGTCTTAATGGCTTAGCAATGGAGGCATTGAATACAGTGTTAGTATGTGTAGCTGCAGCTTGTGTCTTAATGGAGTGTTTACATGATGGCTGAGGACTCTTTCTTTTAATTGTACTGTGCAGGAGGTCTTAGTGTTTTAGAAACGTTACCTGTAAGTGCCTCAGAATAAGTAGTTTTATGTGTAAGGTCTTTACCCCATGCAGTAAGCATGTTGCAAGTGGCACTGATAACCTCTATAGGATTAGTTTTGGTTGTGTGAGAGAGTTTTTCCTCCAGCATTAAAGTATATTTACACCTCTCTCATACACTATCAGTTTTATTAAGAATAAGTGGGGTTTCTATATGTATGAGGCAATTGCTACAATGCCTCAGAATTCCCATCTCAAGCAAACTTGCCATAGAGAGAGAGTGAGTCAGGAAATGCATATCCATGGCCATGGTTCTACTAGGGATGAGTAAGGAGAACTTAAATATTGAACAAGTCAATAAAACAAACTACTTGATGAGCAATTGTCAGCTATGAGCAAACTAGGTGTTCTAGTAGTTAAAAAAATCTGTCTAGATAGTAATGCCACAAGAGTGCAGACCACAGACCAGAACAAAAGCACTTAAAATAAGAGGCACAATAAGTCTTCCCCAGCAATTCCAAGCTTAGCAGGGTGTAGGCTACACTCCTCTACCACAAGAGTCTAAACCATAAACCTTCCTAATGTAAAATAACTGGTTGGAACCCAAGTGCTTAAAACCAGAAGTAAGACACTTTTAGAGTTACAGACACAATAAACCTTCAACCAGCAATTTCCAAGCTTAGTAGGGTGTAAGCTATCTTCTCCTGCCACAAGAGTATAGACCACAAACATTCCTAATGCAAAATAACTGGCCCAGGTTCTTAAAACAGAACAAAGATACTTGGAATAACAGCCACAATTAGCCTTCCCCAGCAAGTCCCAGCTCAGAAGGGCAGAGGCTACCCTCTCCTCCAACAAGAGTGTAGACCACAAACCTCCTTAATGTAAAATAACTGGCCTGAAGCCCAAGTGCTTAAAACAGAACTAAAACACTTTTACAATAACAGACAAACTAAGCCTTCAACCAGCAATTCCCGACTTAGAAGGGTGTAACTTACCTCTCTTGCCACAAGAGTGTAGACCACAAACCTTAATGTAAAACATCTGGCCTGAAGCCCAAGTGCTTAAACTAAAATTAAGAGGGTTAGAATAATAGTTACAATTTAATCAGGCCACTAACAAGCAGTAATAAATGCAGCAGATTAAATGCAACTGGACACTTTTAAGAATCTGGGGGAAAAAGCATATTAAAATACTAAAATGAAAAGAAGAACAGATATAGTAAAAACAACTGAATAAAGTCTTACAGTCTTATTAAAATAACTGCAATAAAGTGTGAGTGGGGTAGAAGGATAAAGCCTTTATGATGATTCAGGTGAATGGAGTACGATTAGCGAAATTTGTTACTTGACAGAGGTGGGAGGAGAACATGAGGGCATCCATTCTGGGGGAGAGCTGAGGAAGAGTAGGATACATAAATACATATGTACATACATACATACATACATACATACAGTCAACATCCCTCAGTAGGGGATTAGAACCATGGTAAGTATTCTGGACATGGACTTTTGGCTTACCAAACCACCAGCTGGTGGTGGCCTTCATTACTGAGTGCACATGAGTGTGCAAACAATAAAATATACAGTATTCTGGATACCAGCAATGATGCAGGTAGGTCTCCTCCCACCATGGGGATGTGATTAGTAATAATTACTTGGATGCAAGCAAGGGCACTAGCAAACCTCATGAATGACTGCTTGTATGACAGGCACCTCCAGACAGCTTTCACTCCCACACTGTACTGGAATAATTCCTTAGTAAGGAAATGAACAGCAAGAGTCTAACTGGGGAGGGCGTTATGAACTGGCACTGACTCATTATTCAAACACAGATTCAGTATCTGGTTCTCAAAACTCTACAGGAAGTGGTGAGGTGATAATCTGAAAGGATTTGCTCCTGCACTATATAATCTCTCAGCTGCCTCACATATCCTGAATGTTGTGAAAGTATGTGTGTGACTTAGGGCATCTACATCAATGCAGAATGTAAAATAGTTGCATTGTATAAACAAAGAAGCACAAATAATAATAATACAGGGAAAATTATTATAGCCATGAGGAGTGCATTTTTCATGGTATTGACAGTTATATAGACAGACTAGTTCTTCCTTAAAGTAAGTATAACCATTGATAGTATTATATATGCAAGTAAATATATCAACCCTGTCCATTCTACAGATCACCAATAATGACTCCCACATATTATCTGAGAAACCTATTTTTCTAATCTTCAGGAGCATTGTCCTGAAATCTCTTCTTGTTTTCGAGTTTGTTAAACCTAAACTTATCCATGACCATATTGCTTATTTTTGTGTCTTACACTGTTGCCAGCCAGTCACAACCCCTTCACCTATTTTTGCACAAGAATTCAGGGTGTCACTTCAACAGTGATAATCATCTAGAGCCAAGGTTTATAATGCTGGGTGGCTAGCTGTTGCCATTTACTTAATTTTTTGCAGTATGTTAGCAACTGTCATTATAGTTTCTTTATAAAGAAATGAGAAATGTATAATTAAACAGCAAAATAAATTTTCATGTTGTGCTTTGTAGAGGCTTGACTTTATCAGATTTTCAGAGAACAAATAAATTGAAAGCATTTTTTTCTTTATTTTCAAGAAATTCGAAAGTAGCTGGGTCACTGTTGTTTAGCTTTGATGCAGTATATGAATTATCTTCCATGAAGGCTATGGGAAATTGCTTCAATCTATTCTAGCAGTAAGTACAGTAATATCAATAAATCCTAGTGAAGTTATATTTGCAGCTGCCATATGTTGCTTTAGAGTACAAGAAAGTCATTTAATGTTTCATGGACAGTTAAATGTTTACTCCTTTACAGCTGATTACATTTCCAGTATATAAAAAAGAAAAATAAATGCAACTCAGCTTCTTAAAATGTGTCTGTTAACCTTAATTCAAGTTTGCCTAGAAATATGTGAAATTAAACATTGTGTCCATATTGTTGCATAATTTAACTACAATATTCAGCTATGATGCTTATAGTTCATATCTGCAAACTATGAATATCTACCTGCATTGTTTCCCTAGATTAATGCTTTCATTTTCCTCTTTCTGAGTTCTGTTTTATTTTTCTTACAATTGCAGCACAAAAAGAAAAATTAAGTTTCCTGTCATTTGGAAGGCTTCTCGACACAAGAACCTAATTTGTTTCTTCATAGAGCCCAGACAAGGTCCTAATATCATTTTTTTATTGACTGCATACTAAACCTTATCCTTTTAGTTTGCCCCAGGGGGATTTTGTTTTATATCTAAAACATTTATTGAGAAATAAAGTCTAAAAATGAAAGCACTCACTTCTATACTGCATATTTTGCCAAATAGTGATTCACCAAAGATATGAATGACGTGTTGCTTATTTTTAATTTGTTTCCTTTCATTTCTGTAAATGTTCTCTGACTAAGATGTTTAAGAAATACATTACTACAAGTATGAATTTGTTCTGTTTCACTAGGAATATAGAGTGGACATATTCATTTAGAAATGCTGATCTTTCCTTTGTATTCTCTTCATTCATTCATTTGCTAAACATTACAGTCGTAATGTTTCTTTTTCTATTCGGCCTTACCTACCAGTAAAAGGACTTATTTATTTTGTTAAAATGACCCATTTCTAAGACTTTCACCTGATTAGTTGAGTTTCTAAAACTTCTTTCTGGGGACCATGATTTAGTTGAGACATAAATGGCTGCTTCATTCAGTCTCTATCTCCACTGACTCAGTAATTCTGCTGTAATACAAGTAGAAAAAGAGAAGTTGGCCAGCAGAAACTGAAGGAAAAATGGCAGGAACAACAATTCAAACAGAAAATATATCACTTGTTTGATTTAAGGAAGCAAATTCAGTAAAAATGATACTGCCGTTTAAGCATCTTTCTGTGATAGTGCATTGCATGGAGGACTAGCATTGTACTGTGCTGCAGACTCAGGGAACACTTACTAGCATGAAAGGGCAGATTGTCATTACTTAAAAGGAGAAAAAAAGGAAAAGGTGATAACCGAAGAATCAGATAAACAACAAGAGCTCGAGAGGAAAATATATATGTTACAGCTGAAAGTAGACGAGTTAGGAAACAGAAGGTGGAGGTGCAATGTGCAAATGATTGTTGTACCTGAAAGTGTAAAATGTAAAATGTAGAAAATACTAGAGGTATGATCACAGAGGAGCTTTAATGTCTATCTAAGATTTTTTTTTTAGGATAAAAGGGATTCATAGGGTTAGAATGAAGAAATCAGATCAGGTCTCTCATGCCATTCCTCTTAAGGGACGGAATTATTCAATACAGAGGAAAATACAGAAAGCTTCGTTGACAGCAAAACTGCATTAAAATTGTGGAGTACTTTTTTGCAGTCTTATATTAACCTTAAATGGAAGCAACATTTCTGTGAAGGAAACTGAGAAAGGCTTACCCTCCCTGGTCATTTACCCAGCCACATTAATAGTAACAGCATGGGATAAAGTGAAGGTATTTGCAGCTATTGCAGATGTTTGGCAGTTTTAAAAATAACAGAAGGAAATGAGTTAAACAGTCATGGAGTGGTTAGAAATATTTTATTATATGCAAGCAAATGGAATGGTAAGCAAATAGGTCCAGAAGAATAGGGAATGCAAGGTATGTCCAGTCAGTGAGAAAAAAAAAAGATAGGTAAGATTGAGATGCCATATCTAACAAGACAAGAAACTGTCAGGAAAAATATAGAGGATGCTGAAAATGAAAGATAATACAAACATCACCAGAGAAAACATTACAAACACTACAAATATTGAGAGGAAAAAAGTAGCAGGCATTGGCAGCAATATGACAGAAATTCAACCAATTTCAGTAGCAGAATACATATCTCCTAATGAAAATAAAGCAGAAATCACAGTATATGGTCTGAGCAGAGAACAGGATACGAGACGACTGAGTACCAGACAGGATATGAGATGACTGAGTACCAGACAGGATATGAGACGACTGAGTACCAGACAGGATATGAGACGACTGAGTACCAGACAGGATATGAGACGACTGAATACCAGACAGGATATGAGATGACTGAGTACCAGACAGGATATGAGATGACTGAATACTAGGCACATTAACAACATGGAGACATGTCAGGGAATGTGGCTCTAACACACAAGATGAGTACTGCTGGCAGACTGGGGCAGACTGCAGAGATTTGATCATGGAAATGCATCACCAGTTTACAGCTGGGGCACCACTCCCCAGAAATGGAAAGAAAGGAACATCCAGAATAATAGATCCTGGTTTATCAGTGCTGGTTGAATTGATATATAAGTTGCAAATGGAGTTTGTGGATTCTGTACAGGCACTCTCAGAAGGAGAGGCACTGGGCATGCTGTAAAACATTTAAACTTGCAAATTATTTAGCCATGTATATGTGGCTATTCTTAAGAACTTTTGGAACTAGGATTATAATACTGCAGATTCATGCTGATTATGGCCTTTTACTCTTTGGTGGATGCGTTTACACTGGTGGAAATTTTATTTAATAATGTTCAAATTTTATATGAGTGCTAGAAAAATAACGGTCATACCAGGAGCATATTCAGGATAATGTTTCCCTGGTCAGAGATTTGAGAACCTCTGGCTTATTACCCTTAAATGTTGTGTGAGTCATCATAGGGTGAGAAGAAGTTTCATGGACTACAGAAAAAGAAGGAAAGAACAAACTAAGGGTTACATTCTTAGTCAGTTTAAAGTACATGTTCTTTCTTCATGGGTCTTACCTGTTAAATCCTTGTAAAGCAGCAAATATAACTTTTTTGTGATATGTGTGAGTTAAATATATGAGATGTTATAAGTTTCTTTAACAACAGAACAGTTTGGCATGTTTTATGTAAGACGACTGACAGATATCTGAAAATGGATGATTAACAAATGACCCAAAGTACATGTGGAGTATCCCAATGTTTATGATTTGTTTCATTAGAAGAGAACCAACAACAGATGTCTTGGTTGTCAGTGTAGGGGAATAAAAAGGATCTGTTATTTTTTCTGTTCCCACTGTAATAAAAGCCAATACAATTTATATTATGGTCAAAGGAGTAATGTTCAGGCCCAGGAAGTCAAGTCACCAAACTGTTGTTGTGGACCAAGACATGGCTCAGTTGGCAGAGGTAACGATGAATGAAACTAACAGTCAGGCTACATACATTAATTTTATCTCCTTGAATGCAAGAGGGCATTCACTTCCAATTAAACATAAGTAGATTTTTCATAAGTTAAAGCCTTCATCAAAATGATCCCATTATAAGAAGCAAAGCTGAAAGAAAATGAAATACATCAGTTACCGCAGCAGGAATACCTAGGCATAGTATTAGATCATAACGCCAGTGAGAAAAGAGAGGAGCAGTAAATTTATTTCATCAAAGCTTGAAATTTAAGAGAATAAGTGTAATAGGTGAGATTATATGGGAGGGTATAGTCCAAAGCAATAAAATAGTGGTAGATAACATAATGTACCTAACTCTGATGACTCAGTCTTTTTCAGGGCTTTTTTTTCAAAATTGAAAAGAGGTAATAGAGGTGATGGACAAACAGATGAAAGGAAGAGACTTTCAATGCTACATTGAATCCAGAAGTGGACAGGTTGTATGGGACAAAGGAATATAAAGAAAGGGCCTAGGAGAGGTTAAAAGACACAATGAAAGATCATGATTTATACAAATATGCAGAGATACAACATAAAAAGATAGTGTCTACCTTTTCTACAGGGGAAGGAGTTTGGGATGGTACGCTGCATTATTTTCATAGGCTGAAGAGATCAGGCAAGAGTGAGTCAGATTTCAGTAGTAGATTGATATATTTCATTCATGCTGCAGTAGTGGTATCAATGGTTGTGAAGCAAAACAAGACAGCTTATGTTCATAGAGATGGGTTTGGTGTAAACAGAGGACTAAAGAACAACAGGAGATACTTTGAAACAACATTTTCATGGTAGTATTGAGCAACAACCTTGAAAGGGATGCAGTGCTTGATTTATAGTGTATAGAGGTAAAAGCGGTTCTGATGGCTCATCAAATGGTGATAGCAGGTAAAAACAGGTGAACACAGGCTATCATAGTGCTGGAAAAGGAAAACAGATTAAAGGAATTGCAGGATCTAGTATAAGGAGAGATCAGTAATGTGCAGTCTTTGATTAAGGAGTTGTAAAGGGGAAGATGATCAGGTAACAATGTTGTAGACAGAAGCAGACTGAATAAGCAGATATGACTTTTGATGGTTGCAAGGTGAGAAAACTGCAAAGCATATAGAGTGAACATATTAACAGACTAAAGGATAACTATCGACAGATGTTAAGTTTGTCCAATCAAATAAGGTAGGCCTTTAAATCATATTTTGAATTAGTGTACAAGAATTATAAGGGGGTACACACAGAAGGATGGTTTCAAAGTCAGTGCTATAGAAAGGGAGTAGATGAAGAGGATGAGCTGAAGTTAAAAGTTATGTTACATAAGAACCAGATAGCAATATTGAACATAAAAAGAAGGAAAGTATTAGGACCAGATGGATTACACACAAAGTGTATAAGTGGGCAAAGAAAGAAAGATGTTATTCATAGATTATTAGAACATTATAATGAAATTGTGAGGGCAAAAACAATTCCAGATGATACGAAACATGCTCAAATTATTCTAATACAGTAAGGAAAGGGAAATGAAACAGACTTGGATAATTGTAGCCTGCATTCACTCTTGAATTTAGACATAAATATTTTAGCAAAAATTGCTAACAAAAGAGTTAGATAGAGGTCTTACCCAATATTTTATAGCAAAATGGGTTTATTAAGGGCAATAAGAATATTAATTGTTCTTCTTTTGGATTTTCACAGTTAGGGGTTGCCACAGCGGAACTCCGGTCGATTAATGATTGGCAGTAGATTTTTTTTTACAGATGCTGAGGTGCCAGCTCGACGCCCAACCTTCAATGAAGGCACGTCCATTCTACGCATGTCTTTCGAATGCTACTCGACCGCGGGGAGGACAACTTTGGGAATTTGGATAGTTTTCTTGAAAATCATCAAGCAGGATATCATTATGTTGGGATAGTTTTATTCAATGTTAGAAAAACACTGTTGATATGGTACATTGAGACTTTCTGCTTGAGGTTTTGTTGAGAACGTATTTTGGGGATGTGTTGTGTTCATTCACTGGATTTAGATTGTGCATGCTGAGTCTACATTTAATATTTTAATAAATGAAGGAATATCTACAAAAGGTAACATCTTCAGAGAGACTAGGCAGGGAAAGTCTTTATTGCCAGCATTGTTCAGTCAGTGAACGAAGAGTTGGTTTTGCACGTTTATGAGACATTACAACAGAAGCAAATATTTAGATTTATATAATTATTTTAGAGTACCCAAACCTCTGACACCAGTTATAAATGGATTACCCAAAATTCACAAGAATCCAGTTACACCTCCATTAAGACCGATTGTCTCTGGAAGGAATTGGGTAACAGAGCCTATATCACTGTTTGTGGAAAGGAATTTGAGACCCATTGTTGACAAGAATAGGAATATTCTTAGAGACTCTAAACAGTTTTTACAAGATTTATTCAATTACAATAGGGATGCTGATTTGCAGAAAGGTACAATATTGTTGGTCACGTTGGATGTACGCTCCCTGCTCACATGTATACCTAATGAGCAGGGTGTGGACATGCTACGTGAATACTTGTTATCTGATGAAACTTATGATGGCAAACATGTGGATCTTTTATGTCAGCTTATGATGCTTATTTTGGAAAACAATGTTATGATGTTTGACCGTGACTTATACTTACAAAAGGAGGACGTAGCTATGGGCACTTCCAGTGCCAATAGCTACGCCAACCTGGTAATGGCCAGTTGGGAGAATCAGTATGTGCTGTCATTGGGCAGGTGGGACCAGCTGATTTTCTACAAATGTTTTGTGAATGACCTGTTCCTAATGTGGAAGGGTAGTACTGATGAATTAGACAGCTTCTGTAAGTTTCTCAATAATACAACAGACTTTTTAATGTATGAGATTAATTCTTCTTATGAAGAAATTAACTTCCTTGATATATGTATATATTGAGATAGCAGAGGGAAGTTATCTACTAAAATGTACAGGAAGGATTGTCATAGGAATCATCTTTTGCACAGAAGCAGTATGCATCCCAGGCACATTTTTACGACTGTAGCCAAAGGCCAAACTTTATGGGCATCAAGACTCACTACAGAGGATGAAGTATTCAATGCTGAATTAAATGACTTAGAGCAGAGATTTGTGGAAAGGGGATACACTGACTCCATGACCCATGAGACACTATCAAATGCAGTTGACATGCAGTGTAATGTGGGAAACATATTATTCAGAGGGGGGTGTCTCTACTACATGTAATCAAAATAATAAGAAGAGAAGGATGAATAACTGTACGTATTCCAATATAATTTTCAAGTGATGTATGTGTAGTTACAGATGTTATCAGGAAGTACTGGCCAATTTTAACCCAAGACCCTGATATATGTCCTATTGTAGGTGAGAGGCCTTTTTTCTCTTACAAGAACAAAAAGTCACTAAAACAGTTTTTATGTTATCCAAAAAAGAGAAAAGAGATGGATGAACTGCGTGGAAAGAAAGGCACCATTCCATGCTATAACTGTAATCAATGTAGTTACATTGATACTACTAATAAATTCTTAATCCGGACTCTCAGACAGAATTTGAGTTTAATGTTAGGGCAAACTGCAATAGTATAAACATTGTTTACTTAGCGATATGTAACCAGTGCTCATCTTTCTATGCTGGCAAAACCAACAGGAAACTGAGATTTAGGATTAGGGAGCATATGCTGAAGATTAGGAATGGTGATTGCACTAATACTTTGGCAAAACATGTTAATACAACAGATACTTCACACACATTTAGATTTCTTGCTGTAGAAATGGTCTATGGAAGTGAAAGAGGGGGTGATATTGTGAATGTGACAGAGACAACAGAAAGTAGATGGATAATGAGATTCAGGGCAGATAAAGGAAGGGGTTTAAATGACAAGGTACCCCTTAAACCCCCATTAAAATCAAGACCATTGGCCAGAAAATAAAGTTGTATAATTATGCACAACAGTTATACATGCTGTAGTATATGTCTTTTGATATTTTGATATATATATATATATATATATATATATATATATATATATATATATATATATATATATATATATATATCTATATATATATATATATATATATATATATATATATATATATATTTATTTTTATATATATATATGGTTCTACCTGCCGACAGCTGAGAAGACCGACAGGAATCCGGAGCTCCAGAAGATCGAAGCGAAGAAGACCGAGTTAGGAGCGGGTTGCAGAACATCGAGATTGTGGGATGTCAGGTTAGACTGTGGGAAAGGTGACAAGTGTGTGATGCCGAGGTATGGTTCGGAAAGTGTGTGCTAGTGAGGGACTGTAGTTTAGGGACGGGTTAAGTGAGTTAGGGTTAGGGTGCAGGTAGGTGAAGTGTGGAGATTGACGGTCTGTGGGGCTAGGGGTGGGTTAAGTGAGTTAGGGTTAGGGAGGTAGGTGGTTAAGTGAGTTAGGTTAGGGGCTAGGGGTGGGTTAAGTGAGTTAGGGTTAGGGCAGGTAGGTGATGTGTGCGTTAAGTGAGTTAGGGGTAGGGGTGGGTTAAGTGAGTTAGGGTTAGGGTGCAGGTAGGTGAAGTGTGCGATAGTGTCGGACCTTAGGGTTAGGGTAAGGCTAGTGTGTATGCTTGTAGGATTTTGGTGTGCTTGTGTTGTGTGTGTAATGGTTTGTGGAATGGGATGTGTTTTGTTTTGTATGGGGTTTGTGTGATGTCGGTTATTTCGTTGTGAGTTATCCGTGTGGTTTCGTGTTTATGGACTGTCGAATATGTGGTGTCCATATATATATATATATATATATATATATATATATATATATATATATATATATATATATATATATATATATATATATATATATATATATATATATATATATATATATATATATATATATATATATATATATATATATATATATATATATATATATATATATATATATATATATATATATATATATATATATATATATATACATACTTTTAATAAAGTGTTTTTACCTGATAGGGAAGTATATTATGTTCTTAAACTGTTACTTTCTAGTAATGATGTATTATTTTTTAAGGAAGGTGTGTTCAAGTTAATAGTTGGTAACTGACGATTAGTTGTTTTTAATTAACATGGATATATAAGAGTTGGATGTTTCATTAGTAATAGGTCTGATGAAGTGGTGTGTCTATGCCATGAAAGCACTCACCGAATAAATTTGTTGCAGATTTTATTTACTGAGTGGTTTATTGAATGTTCCTGTGGAAATTTACTGCAAACTCTATATCTACGAATATAGCCATTGAGGGGCCTATTGGATGTTCCTGTGGAGCTTGAAAAGCTTTGTTTTAATTTGCATACTTTTTACATTGATGCTTCTTGCTTTTTTGATAGCAGAGTTTGTGTATTTTTGTTCCTTTTACACATGATCACCATGCCTGTATAGCAGAGTGTACCAATGTGCAATCCAGTTTTGTTCAAAGCCATTTCCCATGTGGAATAGAATCCTTACTTTTTTAATTCTGTGGCCCACCCACCCTCTCAATGTCATTAATGTTCCATACAGATTGGGGGTTGTTGAAAGATTGTGAGTCTACTCAATCTGGGGTTCATTTTTCTTACTACACTCTGTCGCTCCTCTACCCTATTTTTAATTTCTCCTTTTGGTTTTCTTATATCACGCCAAGAATGGTTCCCCATTCCTGAGTCAGGACTTGAATAACATCCATGAAATTAATATTTGGTAAGTATTGGATGTTTGCCAAGACTGTTCTTTTCAGTACCAGCAATGTACCCATAATTGCTTCCTTCTACAGTTCATATGGGATTATATGTTTCCTAGCATATTTTAGTATACGTAGAAATTAGTTTTTATTAGTCCTGTTAATACTACTACTACTATGTGAAAAGACCAGCTCTTTTTATTCCACATTGTTCTCATTTCTACTTGCAAATCCTGGTCTTTTATAACTTTGTATCTCTTAGTATGTAAGACACTATAATTACCAAGTGTAACTTTTTCAGTGATCAATGCTACTTTTGTACTTTCTTCTTGGACTACTGTATCTGATTTTATTGCATTTATTTTCATAAGTGCTTGTATCAGGTTATCACATGTAATATGCACATTATCATTGTCACAGTTACAGATCACTGAAACATTGGTGAATGAGTGGCTGTATGTTCAAAATTAACATCACTGTTGCTTTCACTGCATATATTGTGTGAGCTGGCAAGGATTTTTACCCATTTTTCTCCAATGTATTCTATTCTCCACTGAATTCTGTTCTCCACTGTATTCTATTCTCCACTGTATTTCATCAGTAGAGTTATTACATAATTTGAGGGGGTGGGGCAGGAACTCAGCCTCACCCACATGGGTGTGTATGACTTGCCCCTGGCAAGATCATTTGTAGCTGTTGTTTTTTTGCGGTTTTTGAATTGCCAGGTTTGATACTCATTTTTCAGAGACAGGTGATTTGATCAAGCAGCATCTGATTATTCATAGGTAAACTTAATGAGCTGTTCTCAGTAGAAGGGATGGGGTTACAAGCTTGGAGTGCTGCTTGACAATAGATTGACACTAGATTTGCCAGGGTATACCAGGAACAATTAGGGCATCCTTTTAAGGACTGAGGGGGACTTTTGAAGATATCTCTTGAGTAGGAAAGGATATTCTTCACAAGCAGTCCATTGTATGCCCACCTATGACCATATAAAACACATGTAAAGGGTTCATAGGTAGGTACTAGGCTATTAGCCCAAGGGCCTATGTAAGCCTAGCCAACAGGGTTCCCTGGCTTATGCCACCCAAGAAAGTTATTTTCCTGTGCCACTGTTGAGCAGAGCCACAGAAGTGATCCCCGGGGTGTATTTCCTATTTCCCATCCACTCATCAAGACTTTTCTTGAAGAGTGATAATGAAGAACTTTGCTTGACATAGATGAGTAGCCTGTTCCAGAGTATGGGAAGTCTCTTGAACAGGAATCTATCCCTCCAGCAGTTTGAAGGAAAATACCCCACTAAGCATTCCTCTGTGAGTTGCAGTTGTGGCTCCCATGCTTACTATCTTACCATGCGTGCATGTGTGTGTGTGTGTGTGTGTGTGTGTGTGTGTGTGTGTGTGTGTGTGTGTGGGTGTGTGAGTGTGTGTGTGTGTGCTCTCTGATAGCTAGTTTATCTATGTCATCATCATGGAAAAGCTGAAGGCTATCCCAGCACTCAGTGGGTAAAAATCAGAGGAACTAAATCTGTTCTGGACAGGATATCAGCCTATAAATAAATATATATATGCATCCTGCAGTAGGCTGACATCCTGTCCAGAATAGATTTAGTTTCTTTTTTTTTTTTACTCACTGAATGCTGGGATAGGCCCCAATTTTACCATGGTGATAACATTGATAAAGTGAATGAATACATGAATGAATGAATGAATGAATGAATGAATGAATGAATGAATGAACAGATCTTTAAAATGGTATATGGCATTTGCTGTAATGTTCTGCAACTGCTTTGCATTACCTTCAGTGGATTCATTGGTATTATCTGTGTAGCTTACATTTTATACTAGATTTTTCTTTTACTGTACAAAGTGGGGATTCTTTTAGCTCTATTTTGAGAATTTCATTGGTTACTAAACACATTTTCACTGTCCTCTGAAATGATGTCAAAGGCTAAATGATAATGACTTCAGAAGTACTGGACTTGATGATGCTGTAATGTTTTTAGTGGACTGTAGAGTGACATCTATCTCAAATATTTTAACATTTGTCTTAGAAATGTTGCTATAATAGATGAGTGGAGGCTGGCTGCTGCCAATATGCCTTGCATTTTTGTATGATTTATTTGGGGCACTGTTTTATAGATGGCTTAGGCTTTTGTTTAAATTTATGTTTTTGAAACAGGTGCCCGCATTGCAGTGTATCTCACTGTCACCTTTTTCTGTTTTTTTGAATTTATTGCACTTTTCTGGTACAAGTACAATTATGTGCAAATTTCACACTGATGTAGATTTTTAGTTCAACCACTGAAGGCTTTGTTTTGCAATTTGCATTACTGAAATACAAATGATTGGTTCTGTTGGGTTCTTTAAAAATGCAAACGCTGATAATTACATGGCATATACATTTCTGCGTTAATTCCACTACCACAAAAAATATATACATTGTAAACGTATGTTAAAGTATCAGCACTCACGAGAAACTATGATTGCAATACTACTCTTTTTTGAGATAGTAAATACATATATTACATATTCATGTGAAAGTAGACATTGAGATATGGGTAAGTTAGATAAGGATTAACTAATGAAGAATTTACCCAAGGTTATTTGGCAATATGTTACTCTGGACATAATTGAAGAGTGTGGCTGGAAGAAGATGAAAGGAAATTGTATTTGATTTTTGTAGGGGACTAGTAAAAGCATTAAAAAGCAAAGATGGATAAGACTATCCTGGTTGAATAACTATTTGACAGGATTACTGAGGAGAAAGAAGTGTGTATATAATCAGGTACAAGAAATGCAAAGCATACAATAAAAATCTTTGAAGATTACTACCAAGAAACTTAGACAGGAATTATTTAACAAACATGGAAAGTATCAGAATTGATTTATAATGCTGATAATAATAAAAACGTTCTGTAAGTATGCTAATACCAAGAAAAGATATCATGAGTTTGATATAATTTTATATAAGTCCAAAATTGTAACTAATAACTATTTGATAGTAGAAATATTTAATAAAAACTTTGCAGGGTTCTTTAGTTAGTTAGTTAGTCAGTTAGATCGTTAGACTGAATAATCCAAAGGACATACAGAACTTAATGTTAATAACATAAATGATTTTTATTAAATATCAATATATCAATGGAAGATGTTAAAAAAGCATTGTGTTGAGGTAAGTCTCAGAGCAATTAATAAATCAAGTGTTTACTAACATAGTTTTCCCCTGAGTTAATATTTTCAATAACCTACTTTTAAAATGTTTGGTACGTAAAGACTGGAATATGTATTTTATTGTACCCATCCTTAAGGGAGGTTATAAAAATATATAGTTAATTATAAAGTCTTCAAGAGATGCATATTACAAATAGTAATTGATGCAAAATGTATTTAGCCCAAAGGCTGATAACATGTGATGGACTTATTAAAGGGAGAGCGACTGTCATGTCAATCAAATTTCCATGATACATTCACCATTATGAGGGACCGAGGGAAAGAGATTGCAGTAGTTTATCTTGATGTCACCAAAAGTTTTGACAAATTATTACTTGAACATATTGTTTTATGTCTGGAAAGACTAAATGTAAATGCTTATATTGTATATATTAAATTGTATTATTAATTGCCAACGAAAAACCCAGAACCAGCAAAACCAGCAGCAAACAGCCAAGAATACTGGTGCTGCAGAAAACCAAGCCAAGGAAATAACGTAAAATAGTTTATTCAACATTTTTGTCCGATAGACTTCTTCAGAATAAAATTATCTACAAAACCACGAGTATTTATACTTAGACATTCATTAACAACCAATTACAATTCAATTATATAATTGATTAATTCATTATCTACTTGATTAAAAATATTTAAAAACAATAAAAAAATAACACTATACCTTTAATATAAACATCATTTTTATATACTTTATAATTTCAATTTATTGTTGATCAAAAGATATTTAATATTTATCATATCATTGAGGCCTGGTGCAACATCTGCTCCCAGCTTTAATTGCCACAGAGTTTCCTTTCTTTCCACCTTATTTTTCATACTACCTCCTCATAAATTATCTTTGACATGCTCTAAAATCGAAAACATACATTTTTTTTATATAATGTACATTTCACTGTGTGCCTGTAAAGGGCATTATTGGTGTCTTTAGTCTTTATAGCATAACAATGCTCCTTTATGCGTTTGCTAAGGCTTCTTGTGGTCATACCTATATAATAAGCAGCACAGCCTGAACATAAAGCAACATATACAACATTATTAGTCATACAATTATATCTTCCATCAAAACTTATAGTTTTATAATAGTGCTCTAAGTTGCTATAAGGTCCCTCCAAAATGTATCTACAGGCACTACAGCTATAACATTTGAACATCCCTCTAATTTTATTTGTAACTGGAGGTTGTATTAAAGTTTCATCACATTGAAGCATGTTTTTAATAGTTTGATTCTTCTTATGAACAAACTTAGGTGCTTCTCCCAACACTGCACTCAATTCATTATTGCCATTAATTATTTTCCAATTATTTTGTATGGCAAATTTAATATTTTCACTATCTACAGACATCTCTATGGCACATCTAGGTAACATCTCACTAGATTTCTCCACAAAATGTGTTTTATTAACTATTAGTCCTTTAATTAAGACAGGTGGAAAATCATCATCTCTTCTTGCCTTTATATTAGAGGCTAATTTATCTAATAACTTAATAGGATATCCTCTATTGATGAACAATTGAGTAATAAATTCCATCTCTTTAATAAAATCAGTTTTGTTACTATCCATCCTAGAGGCCTTTATGTATTGGCCCTTCGGAATGTTTGTTTTTATAAAATTTGGATGATTGCTTTTGAAATGTAAATAATTGTTTACATATGCTTGCTTCCTGTAAACTCTACTAGAAAACTTCTTTTCCATTACATTCCAAATTAACTCTACGTCCAAAAAACAAACTCTCTTTCCTCTGTCATTAATAGTAAAATTCAAAAAACTGCAACTACTATTGATTTCTTCCACAAAATTGTTTACCATAATGTCTTCCCCCTTCAAAATGAAAAACAAGATCATTAATAAATCTACAATAAAATAATACTTTTGAAAAAAACTTCAAGGTTGGTAGGATATCTTTTATGTTTTCGATTTTAGAACATGCCAAAGGTAATTTAAGGGGAGGTAGTATGAAAAATAACGTGGAAAGAAAGGAAACTCTGTGGCAATTAAAGCTGGGAGCAGATGTTTCGCCAGGCCTTAATGATATGATAAATATTAAATGTTTTTTGATCAACAATAAATTGAAAGTATAAAGTATATAAAAATGATGTTTATATTAAAGTTATACTGTTATTTTTTTATTGTTTTTAAATATTTTTAATCACGTAAATAATGAATGAATTAATCAATTATATAATTGAATTGTAATTGGTTGTTAATGAATGTCTTAGTATAAATACTTGTGGTTTTGTACATAATTTTATTCTGAAAAAGTCTATCGGATGAAAACGTTGAATAAACTATTTTATGTTATTCCCTTGGCTTGGTTTTCTGGAACACCAGTGTTCTTAATTGTTTGCTGTTGTTTTCACTGGTTCTGGGTTTTTCATTGATATTTGGGGATTTTTACCCATGGCCGAGGCTTTGGAAGATGAGCTATTCAATTTGAGCTTTTATCCAGTCCCAGACAGCCAAGATTCAGTATTAGATGATGTAGCAGCTGTTTTGGAAGAATTACAGAATTCATTGACTTTGTTGACTAAAATACTTACTAAGAGAGAAGGAAGAACTGAAGGTAACGTCTCTAACAAGGAGGCTAGTAAAGATTTTATTGCTGGTGCGAATAAACAACAGTGTAAAAAGAACATTAGCAAAGTTAACATTTACAAGGATATAGCTTAAGTTCTGAATGGAACCAGCAAACAAGGGGGTGATATTGGATCAAATAACAGTTTAACTAACCATTTTTCTGAGCTAGAAAAAAGGCTCAAAAAATATTGAGCGCTGTTAGTAGAAAATAAATACTTTGAACATTGTATTCAATGCAGCATTGGGCCAAAGGTGCTTAGATTTGTTAAAGACCCCAATGTTGTTGGCAAAGATGATCCATTCTTTCAAAAACTAGTGACTTTTTTAATGTTGCTGGTTTGGATTTTCTTAAATTATTAATTGCTAGAAATAATGACTTTACAACATCGTTGAAGTCCCAGTTAGAGGAGATTGATTGTAACATTAACATTGTAACATTAAAAAGCAATTAAATAATGAATGAGATGGAAATGAGAATTACCATAAAGTGTTCGATACAGTGGAAAAATATAAAAAGGCAGTGATAGACAGAAAAATAAGTAAAATAGAGATAGATCTAAATGACTATGAGGCTGGGACTGCTTATTTTATCAGTGTGGATAAGAAGGATCAGAAATTAGGTGTTTCATCTTTTCAAAAGAGCTCTTTGAGTTCAAATCCAATGGGCCCTTTAACTGCAGGTAATAAAGGAGCTAATAGCATACAACAAAGTTCTGATGTCACACATGAGCAGTCAAGAAAGCCCAGTGTTAACATGGAAAGCAATGAGCCGAGCAATTCTTCGGGACAAACTGTTGCAGGTTCTTCAAAAAACTTCAAGGCGAGTTCCAACAGGACACAGTCGAGACAAAACTGAAGCAGAAGCCGATTTCAAAAGAAGAACTAAGTCCGGCTCTGAGTTTTTCGGTGAGTTCAGAGATCAAACTATATAATTTAACAGACATTTGTTTAACGGACACACAAAAGCGTGTTTTAAAACTAGGTTTAAATTATATACATAGCAAGCGTGCTGCTGTGGCTAACACTTTATTTGAACTAAAAGTGTATATCCATAAATTGAATTTAAGATATATTATGAAATATGTCAATGTTAAATCAATAAATCATTTGCATAAACCTTCAATATATAACCCTTGTTTGCACTCGACTTTAAAGGTGTTCAACAGCTTTTGTGAGAGATACGTTAGGTCTATCTTAAAGAGCAAACCTAAACAAAAGTTTTTTTAATTTAACCAATGAAGAAAGAAAGGTTATTTTTGAATTAAGAAACGAACATGATTTACATTTCATGAAGGCAGATAAAGGTGGTGGGTTGGTAATTATGCAAACTATAGACTATAATAGGGCCATGGAAAGCTTATTAAGCAATGAAAGTGAATATTGTGAAGTAACTTATAACACCATTGAAAGAAGTTACAAGTATATACAATATTGCTTATATGACTCTCTAATAAATGGCGCTATGTCTAGGGATTTGTATAATTTTCTCTTAATAGATGAACCTAAAGTGGGTATACTATTTGGTATACCCAAAATTCATAAAAATATAACCAACCCACCATTTAGGCCAATAGTTTCAGCTGCAGGGAGTTCTACTGAAGCTGTTTCTTTGTTCTTGGATTCTGTTTTAAATCCGTTAGTTCAGAGTTTGCCTTTTTTTGTTAAAGATTCTGGGTCTTTTCTTGATAAGATAAGAGAATTTTCTGATATCACTTCTAATACTATTGATCCAGATAACTTGGTCAATAATGAATTGACCATGTTAACAGTAGATGTTACTTCCTTATATACCTCCATTCCTCAAATTGAAGGTGTGGAGTTTGTTGGGAATTTCTTATACAAGTACACTACGTGGAGTGATTCCAGTATTGAATTATACGCAAGTTTGTTAGAGTTATTATTGGAAAAATAACTATTTTATTTTTAATAAAAAATATTACAAACAATTAAAGGGAGTAGCGATGGGGTCTACAGTAGCACCGGCTTTTGCTAGATTGGTTATGGGATGGTGGGAAAAAGATATCGTACCAACCTTGAAGTTTTTTTCAAAGGTATTATTTTATTGCAGATTCATTGATGATTGTTTTTTTTTTTTCATTTTGAAGGGGGAAGACATTATGGTAAACAATTTTTTGGAAGAAATCAATAGTAGTTGCAGTTTTTTGAATTTTACTATTGGTGACAGAGGAAAGAGAGTTTGTTTTCTGGATGTAGAGCTAATTTGGAATGTAATGGAAAAGAAGTTTTCTAGTATAGTTTACAGGAAGCAAGCATATGTAAACAATTATTTACATTTCAGAAGCAATCATCCAAATTTTATAAAAAATAAACATTCCAAAGGGCCAATACATAACAGCCTCTAGGATGGTTAGTAACGAAACTGATTTTATTAAAGAGATGGAATTTATTACTCAATTGTTCATCAATAGAGGATATCCTATTAAGTTATTAGATAAATTAGCCTCAAATATAAAGGCAAGAAGAGATGATGATTTTCTACCTGTCTTAATGAAAGGATTAATAGTTAATAAAACACATTTTGTGGAGAAATCGAGTGAGATGTCACCTAGATGTGCCATAGAAATGTCTGTAGATAGTGGAAATATTAAGTTTGCCATACAAAATAACTGGAAAATAATTAATGGCAATAATGAATTGAGTGTAGTGTTGGGAGAAGCACCTAAGTTTGTTTATAAGAAGAATCAAACTATTAAAAACATGCTTCAGGGTGATGAAACTTTAATACAACCTCCGGTTACAAATAAAATTAGAGGGATGTTCAAATGTTATAGCTGTAGTGCCTGTAGATACATTTTGGAGGGACCTTATATCAACTTAGAGCACTATTATAAAACTATAAGTATTGATGGAAGATATAATTGTATGACTAATAATGTTGTATATGTTGCTTTATGTTCAGGCTGTGCTGCTTATTATATAGGTATGACCACGAGAAGCCTTAGCAAACACATAAAGGTACATTGTTATGCTATATAGACTAAAGACATCAATAATGCCATTTACAGGCACACAGTGAAATGTTGTTGTATCTTTCAGCTTTTCCCGGTTAGGGTCGCCACAGTGGATCTCCGGTCCGCTAATGATTGGCAGTAGATTTTTATGTACCAAGTTGCCAGCCCTGACATACAACCTTCAATGAATGTACGCCCATTCACGTATGTCTCCACACAGAAGACGCTTTAGCTGAGAATCGAACAGGACAACGTCTTACTGTGAGGCAACAACGCTATTTATGTTTTCGATTTTATAACATGCCAAAGGTAATTTAAGGGGAGGTAGTATGAAAAATAAGGTGGAAAGAAAGTGAACTCTGTGGCAATTAAAGCTGGGAGCAGATGTTTTGCCAGGCCTTAATGATATGATAAATATTAAATGTTTTTTGGTCAACAATAAATTAAAAGTATATATAAAAATGATGTTTATATTAAAGTTATAGTGTTATTTTTTTATTGTTTTTAAATATTTTTAATCAAGTAGATAATGAATGAATTAATCAATTATATAATTGAATTGTAATTGGCTGTTAATGAATGTCTTAGTATAAATACTTGTGGTTTTATAGATAATTTTATTCTGAAGAAGTCTATCGGACGAAAACGTTTAATAAACTATTTTACGTTATTTCCTTGGCTTGGTTTTCTGGAGCACCAGTGTTCTTGGTTGTGTATTATTAATTGACTGTCAGGCAATAAACAATTTGCCAGATATATGGTCCTTGATGGTCAATTTTGGGTCCATCATTAGAGATCATCAGAATTTAAGGATCAGAAAGGGGAAACAACTTCAATCTGTTAAGCAGATTAGGGATTGTGGTACAACTTTATGTA
Organism: Protopterus annectens; assembly: GCF_019279795.1. Classification (NCBI taxonomy): domain Eukaryota; kingdom Metazoa; phylum Chordata; order Ceratodontiformes; family Protopteridae; genus Protopterus; species Protopterus annectens. The sequence goes on along the minus strand of NC_056746.1, from coordinate 1,226,497,554 downwards.
AAGATCTTACATTTAAGATCACAGTTGGAACAGCCTCTGGCATGGGGTTTGATTCTGTCAACCCTCATTTGCCTACTGTGTAACCTTGAACAAGTCACCTAACCAAACATTGCTTTCACAAATAAGATTATTATTATTATATGTCATATATTAGGTATTAAAGAAAAAGCTTTAAGAAAGCTGTGATTAAAATTTAATACAGTTGATACCAGAAAGCCAAAGATCCTATAATATGTGTTTTTGCTGTAATAAGTCCTGTCATGGAGTATTATTTCATCTTTTGTTCCTTATAACTCACAGCAAAGGCATCGATTGAGCTAGTTCAAAAACATTTTACTAAAAGAGTAAAGTATGTTAAGAACTTATTATATGAAGACAGACAGACATATTAAACTATGTAGCATACTTTATATAATTGTTTGAGATAACATGTGTTTGGTTTTCAAAGCTACAGTAGATGAGGAACTGAGGGTTGCTTGTGGCTTAAATTTGAAAGAACAATATCCTGGAATAAGATATAGTGAAAACAGGAAGGGACAGCTAATTACACTGTTGGTGCTGTCAAATGTTTGATCAGTGCATAGTGAAATTCTCATAAACTCATCCTTTTCCAAAAGATTTAAATAAAATTATTTTCTATATCAACATTTTACTTCAGTAGACTTCATTAGGTTTTAGTGAATGAGTTTACATTTAAATGACATGTTTCAAGTCTTCTGAAAGGGGGTGTGGTGGAGGACAGCTATGGCCATTGGTACTTAGTTTGACGGATTCTGTAGAATGACTGGCCTCAACTAGTTCTCAGCTTGATTGAAGAGAAAAGCTAGTCTTTAATTTGCATAGGTGGTCTGATTGGTCCAGACTAGCTATCAGCCTGACTGGAGGGGAGAGGCTAGTCTTCAATTTTCAGAGTTGGTCTGGTTGGACTGTTTGATTTTCTCCAGGAATTTCATTAACGTTGGAGCATCTAACGCAATTATATTCTTATTCTAATCCTTGTTTTTTCCAAAAAGTCAGACATGGCACAAGTATCATTAAAACAAGCAATTGTAGTTGAAATAAGTCAATGAAAATCAAATTTAACTGGTTTTGAAATCCTTGTTGTTCTCATTTATCATAAACCATTAATTATTAGCCATTTATAGGAATACTCATTCCTCTCATCTTCTAGTATCGAAGGACAATTTGAGACTGAGGTAAAAACCATGGATTGTGGCTGCCAATCAGCACATGACTGGAACCTAGCACCCTCTGCATGGGCCACATTATGGCTAGTGCAAGTACACTTATCTAGACGAACTTCAGCTGTCAAGACTGTAACAATACTTTCTTTTGAAGGTATGAAAGAGTGTCTAAGCAGATTACTGATATTCTTCCCTCCCTGACTGACACTTCCAGTGTCCCACTGTCTACTCAAAACTGAGTCATATAGAACATTGCTTGGTCAAAGTGTTTGCTGTATAGCTAACTAGACACTGGCATCATTTATGTTTGTTTTTGTATTACCTATATCTTAAATATTGAATCAAAAGACTTCACAACATGCAGCAATATTGATATACTGCTATGTGATCTTGTGATATTATCTCCTTCTATTGGATCAAATAACAGGCTTTTGTAAAAGAAAATTTGATCTACCATGCACTGCAGTTATGGATGCACTAGAGTGTTTTATCAAGTTAATTAATTGTTTTGCTTCCTGTAGGGTGCACACATGTTCACACACACATACATACAGACAGACAGACACACACACACACACACACAGACACAAATACATACATATATAAATCTATAAAATATACAGAAATAGTAGACCTAGAAGTTGACTGATGAGAAAGCACAACAGTTCAGTGATTTATTCAGAGATCTAGTACCTCAAGATCAAGAAGAAATAGATGTAGTGAAGAAGAGTAGCACTGCCTCAAACAGCATGTGTGAAGTCAACAGAACAGATATATAGCCAAGGCATGTGTGAAAATAAGGAAAGCTGGTGGTGGAACGCAGAAGTCCTGAAAGTCATCAAAAGAAAGATGGAGAGTAGGAAAAAGTGGGAGATAAAAAATGAGCCAGGCTAGGAAGGAATCCTGGTTGGCTAACAAAGAGTTTTAGAAAAGAGTTGTAATAACAAAGAACAAGGCATCACAGGCACTACATCAGCTTCTGGAAAGTGAATCAATAGATGGCACAAAACAAACTATATGAGGTTGCAAGGCAAAGACAGAAATATAAAGAAGATATCCTGATACCTTTCATAATGGATACCAGCAACAACCTTCTCACCATTCCACAGGAGATCAAAGGCAGATGGAAGAAGTATTTCTAACAGCTTC